>NW_022990305.1:274203-372448 GCF_902827175.1 Gymnodraco acuticeps
AACCTTTTTCGGACCACTTATTTATTTATTTTGGCGACGATCCGACCTCCATGCTGCTACTCTGGTTCAAACGGCATCCACCAAACAATGATTTATCTCGACCTCCCCAAAATAACCAAAATTTGACATGGTGTGAGATGTCTTTTTTAGCTGTTCTGTCGTTATTTCCTGCAATCTTCTTCATGCAGTCAGTCAAAATGAATGAATGGGCGTTTCTTTGACTATTTATGGGCAAATATGGGCGTTACGTGAAGCCCGCAAAAGCTGCGGCGCATTTCGAGTCGATTGTGATTTATAAAGGGAAACAGGCGTAGGAAGTGCCGTACGCACTTCCCTCGCCGGTTCGCAATGTTTTGTGAATCGAAAATGTTCTGTACCTATTTTTTTGCTTTGTACTACGTAAGCAACCTTCCCACGTGAATCCTACGCAAGGCGTTATAAATGAGGCCCCTGAACATCAGCAGGAGAATACTCTTTAAAGTAGAGACACTACATACTGATATACACCTGAACAACAGCAGGAGAACTCTTTAAAGTAGAGCCACTACATACGGATATACACCCATATATATGAACCCATATCTAAATATAAGAGTCTGTAAAATAAAACCCACAATGTTCAAGGTTGTTTATCCTTAAACAAAAGTACAGGTTTAAAGTCCTTAAATAACACAAATGTACCCCAGTGTAAGGGATAACAGTGTTAGGAATATATTGTGATGAACAGGGACGTGCACAGGTACGGACTAATGTTGCCCGGGCATCGGCCCATTTTCCCTCTTTGGCTGACCTGCCCCTCTGGGAGAGCGAAAGTCTTTTTTTCTCTGTTGTGGCCGAATCAACATAATAAGCCCACAATTAGTATTGTAAGGCAAGGCAAGGCAAGGCAAGTTTATTTATATAGCACTTTTCAACACAAGGCAATTCAAAGTGCTTTACAAAAAATGAAAGAGATTAAGAAAATGGCATTTAAAATCAGTCATTAAAAAGAAAAGCTAATAAAATAAACATTAAAAGAAAAAAATACATGGCAGTCAATTAAACATTAAAAGAAAAAAGTACGCTGCAATAAAACACACCTTGTCAGCGCTCACATCTGCCACCAGTCACGTGACTTTGTTTACAATCTGACAGCTGGAAGCAAAGGAAAGCCCTCTGGCAGCCGGCCTCATATGGCTATGGTGATCATACCAATGCCTGCCTGGCTTTGGTGGCCAATCCCCGGCTCAATCTATCCCCGGAAATGTCCCCGTTTTTAAATATGCTTTATAAACACATAGCAAGGTGAAATAAAATTGTAACAAAGTTGATGTTTCAATGGCGTGGTGCTTGTTCGCAGCAATACAATTATTGTAACGTTAGCATTTAGCGTTAGCAGCCTCATTCTTCTTCTACTACTTATTTTACTTCTTCTCCTTCTTATATGTAATTGCCCACAAACTTTTGAATTAATATCTCGTTTCAGTGTGAACTCATTCCACAGTATGACCACAAAAGTGTTTTAAACCAGGTACGTTTTTATTATTTATGTTCTATATCGCTATCTGTGTGATTACATGTTTCACATATTGTATTGGTGCCGGTGCGTTAAAGACCCAGGGACGTGCACAGACATTTGGAGGGGCTATATTATTATCAGTATGTCTGCACAGCAGTTACAATGGTCAAACGCCATTGAAACAGAATTGTCCCCATATTTTATTTAATAGTTATAACATTACATATTGTAATGATAAAAACAAAAAATGTCCCTTATTTTCATTTTAAAAATCAAGTCACTGAATGCAAGTAGTTGCTTAGGAGTTAGCTTATTTTGTTATGAGACGATGATGTGAATTACTGTTCAAATTAGTTAATGTAATAATCGTTTGGTTATTTTATGCATAGCCTAATGTTACATTTCTGTGCTTAAGAATGCCTTCAGGACAGAGGAGACTGAAGCAGAGAGAGAGAGATCTGAAGGAGGCAGCTAAAAGGATTGCAACTTTGCAGAGCTGGATAAAAGGTGCCAGCAGGGCAGCTGCAGGTGAAGCACTGTGATTATGTCAAGCAACTACATAAGTTGGAGTACACTAATAACTCATTAAAACAAATATTTAAATCTGTGATAAATGCAAAGCCTCTATATGTGCTGAGTGAAGTTAATATTTCTCTGCTGGGGGCTAACTCGAAGCCTCCAGTTCAGAGCGCATTTGAGAGCTTGGTGATCTAGTAAAATACTACTACTAGCTGTAGTGTAATATGGATAAGATGGCCAGATAACTGGTTCACAAAGGCTTTATAACAGGTTGTAAATATTCTATACAAGTAGGCAACATATTTACCTTCTCCAATCTAAAATGTAACTGACTGCACTAGTATTCAGTTGTCTTTGTATGTTTTTATAGCAGTAAAGAATTAAGTGTATATGTTACTTAATTCTGATACTAATAATTCTGTTTAAGAATACGAATATATGTAAAATGTTTATTTTGGAGACAGCTCAATCTTTGAACTCCTTTATAGTGTGAAAAGGAGATCACAACAGTAATAATGCATTCATTATTTGAACACTTAGCAACAATGCCTTATAAAGAGCTCTAAAACATTTTCTTAATTGTATTTGATAGATGGTGAGCCTGAGACAAAACACAATGATGCCCTAGAACAGTTCAGACTCAGAGAATGAAGAAAGGATAGAAACAGAATCTGAAAATAAGAAGAAAGAGACAGGAATTGAGAATGAAGAGACAGGAATTGAGAACGAAAGACAGGATTGAGAATGAAGAGACAGGAACTGAGGACAAAGAGATGGAAGGGGAGGATATGGAGATTGAGAGGGAAGAGATTGAGGCAGTAACATCAGAGTCCACAAGAGTGAAAGCTCCTTCAGAATTTGTTTTTTTGCTACAGCTACCAAACCCCACCGATCCAGCCCATGTTCAGAAGAACAATATCAAGTACAATGAGGCCTTCGTCAAATTTTCAAACTCAATTGGACCCTGTGGTCCTCTGGTCCAGTTCCCAACAAATCAAGATGGGAAGTCTTTTCAGGGCCACTGGTATGATGAAAACCCCTGGTTGGAGTATTCTCCACAAAATGATGCTATCAGCATTTTAATGAATGACGATAAGTACAATAGTAGGTCTACATGGAAGTCTGGAGGTGTAAACAGGTGGAGGCAGGCAAAAGTAAGAATGAAGGAGCACTGCTGCAGTGAATCGCACATGATTGGCATGACCAGGTGGAATACATATAAGATAAAGCCATTGGACATGGCTTTTGCAGTAGCAGATTTGCAGATGCAAGCAGCAAAAGAAAGGGAGAGGCAGAAAAACAGAGAGATCATCTTCCGGTTAATAAAGATCACATTATATCTTGCAAGACAAGGCTTGGCCTTCAGGGGTAAAGATGAAAGGGGGGGGGGGGTGCCTTTTTCCAGTTTAGAGCAATAGCCCCTCCAAATGTCTGTGCACGTCCCTGGTGATGAAGTGAACACTGACCTGAGTTCTGGGGGTCTCTTTGTTCTCCTCCATGCTGCTCTCAGTGCTCCTTCTCCACCTGGGTCTCTGAAATAAGTATTAACACTACAGTCAACACAAAACCAATCTACAGCTAAGAAGTAGCTTAACAGCAGAGGTGGGAAGAAATTAACTCCATCCTGCTAGCAGGTTAGGATAAGATGGAAAGGCCTGCACTTCACGAACATAAACCCCGCCAGCGGCGAACAGTGTTTGTAGAAAACCACAGCGTCCCTACACCAAGCATCACTGATGTAAACAATCACACCGCCGCCGCGGCTCTTCCCCCCGCTAACCGTAGCTCTGTCTGAGCGGAAGCATGTTAGCCGGTCTAGGCTGAATGGCAGAGTCTGGGATGTTGTCATTTAGCCATGATTCCATGAAAACGTACACACAGCACTCTGTTACCCCACTCTGGGTCGACCAGAGTAGTCTTATGATGTTCATGTTATTGTCCAATGAGCTAACATTAGCCATGTTGCTCGGACTAGCGGGCCTGTGTGGGCTAGCTGCTAGTCTAGCTCGGATGCCTCCGCGCTTACCCCTCTTGTGCTTCCTCTCACACCGCTTGCGGCGTCTCCTATTCAGCACGTAGGTAGCAGCCGAGGTTGAACGTATCCCAAAGCCGCGGAGTACCTCTGCCAGCGTAGCGTCTATTATTTGTTTTGTTGTTATTTCCTTCTCCAGCAGGAACTCACGACTGTACTGTATACTCCTGACTGTACTATCGGTTCGGGATGTTAGAAGTTAACTAGACGAACACACGTTAAAAACACTAAAGACTCGGGAGAGCTAGCTGCTGCTGTCTGTGCTGCCATCTTGGGATCATTCCTGCTGTGAGGAATGATCGATGAACAGCTCCAAATACAAAAAAAGTACTAAGTATTATCAGTAGTAAAACAACTCTGTGTTATATTAAAAGTACTCTGTAATCTCAGTAGTAAAAGTACACAGTATTACCCGGTGTTTCTGCTACTCTTTGTTCGTCAGATTGTTGATGTTCACCGACTAGCATTAGCCACCTAGCATGAAGCAGATAAGGACCCGGATAAAGAGGTGGAATTGTTCTAAAGCTCCTCTCGTCTCTTCTTCTCCTGAGAGGAACGGGTTATATTCTAATATATGACAGTTATATATTAATGAGAGCTGATAGAGACTCCGACTGATGGAAGCTTTACAGCAACTGGATCCTGCCTGAGAGCCTGGTCGAGAGCAGAAGTACCCGGACGTGGGCCCAAAGAGCATGCGCAGTGGAGTTTTCCCGTAAGCCCCGCCTCCCATCTATAATCAGCAGCGAACCGCTTCAACATGCGTATTTCGGTGTATTCACGGCATTCATTTTGTTATTCTACAGTATTGTTGTTTTATAGTTATTTGTTCATGTAACCCAATTTGTGTTCTTTGAAATTGAAAAGGATAAGTTTGTTATTTTCGTTGCAGTTGTATGTCTTAAGTGTAATTTGGCTTGACATGCTTTTATTTTTAAGCAGAGGTAGCGCTGTTGACAGGAAGTTGTTGTTGCTATGGAAACAACGTGACGGAGATTAACGGAGAAAAGTAATATCTACAAGACGGAGAAAGTAAACAATAACGTTTATGGTTAAGTGTTAGCACCCCCCGAAGAGGCACAACAAGCTCTTACGTTGATATTGGAGTTTTCAATAAATTCAATTTTTAAAAAAAACAACAAACAAAACGAATATCCGAATAACGGCATTGAAACCCGAATAGTACTCCAACGAACGGATATTCGGTTACAGCCCTAGTATGTATAAATAATACTAGTGACAGTGACGTGAGCAGTTATGTGGAGATGTGACATGCAACGCGGATGTAAAGAGAATGTTGTGTTGATTCTCAGAATAAATGCCAGAAAACACCCCAGATGCTTCGCTGTCGTTTCCTGAATGATAACAGGTCACTTACGGTTGTGACCTGGGTTGCATTCCAATAGTCGGAACGCAACCCCGTTACCCCCCAGTACCTAGTCAGCGCCCCTAGTTACACCAATCAGCGTGCGATTACCGTGCGATTACCGCGTGCTAGTGGAGTAGAGTAAACGTCGGATAAACTGTGGCGCGCTTACACTAATTGCGCTGCATAAGCGCATAATAGTGCGCCGCATTTGCGCTTCAGATGAGGAGGTGAGGCCCCTCATAACTGCATGAACCTGTATGGCACAATACAACTCAGACTGGCTTACCTGTACGTCAATCAAGTGGCAAATGCCATAGTAAGGATGGATGATAGGCTAACTTTAAAAAAAAATAAAACATTTTTTATTTATTTTTTTCAAAAAAAAAAGTTCAATGCCATGCGATCTACCCACACTATCACATCTTCCTCCAGCTCAGTTCGGCCGTTCCCGGCGACCCGAGGGAGCGATGGCTACGGATTCGCCCCCCAACAGGAGGATTAAAAACAGGCTGTCCTCTAAGGTGGATCGATTAGCCGCCGACATGGACATGATGAAGTCGCTCCTCTTAGCCCTTCAGCCAGGGGCCGGTATAAGGGCTGCTGGCTTGTCGCCTGCCCCTCCTTCGGTTGCCGCACCTCTGCATGAGTATGCCATGTAACTAGCAGCCTCGGCTAACCTCTTCAATGAAGAGGTGGAGGACGAGGCCCCGCTCACTCCCGGGGAGGCTTCCCACTCCTCTGCTCAGGGCTCTCTGCAGGGCGTGGAGGACGCCTCCATGGCGGCCATTATTCGTGCGGCCCTGGCACACTTGCAGCTTCCGGTTCCGCAGGTCGACGCGGCTCAGGCTAGCGCCTTCTTCAGGCGTAGCCCTGCCCCTGTCCCCCTCACCGTTCCTCCTTCAGAGGAGTACCTGAGGGAGCTCCATGCATGCTGGAGAGACACCAAGGCCCTCTCCCGCTTTAGCTCTGATGCCCGGACCCTGGCTGCCATAAAGGATCCGGCGAGGCTTGGGCTGGGTCGCATGCCACCCATCGAGCCTGCCATCGTCTCCCTGATTCTGGCTTCTGATGAGGCTCTAAGGCCTGATGCCAGGTGCCCTCGGCCTCAGTGCAGGGTCACTGACGAACTGTTCTGTAAGGCCTACGACGCAGCGGCACGCATGGGTCGTATCAGGAACTCTCTCTCCCATCTAATGCTGGTCGCATCCGCCTTTCTGCAGCAGGCTTCGGCTGAGCCTTCTTTGCTAGGCCTCAGTGATGCATCACTGCAGGTCTTTGCCCTAATGACTAGGGAATTGGGACGACAGGTCCCTACAGGTGCAGACTCAATGCCAGGTTTGGCTGGCTCAGTCAGCACTAACGGAGACATGTAGGAGTGTCCTCCGCGGTGTGCCAGTCGAACCAGGGGAGCTGTTTGGAGCAGCACTAGAGTGTGCTGCTCAAG
Source organism: Gymnodraco acuticeps (assembly GCF_902827175.1). Lineage (NCBI taxonomy): Eukaryota > Metazoa > Chordata > Actinopteri > Perciformes > Bathydraconidae > Gymnodraco > Gymnodraco acuticeps. Next base: position 281,066 of record NW_022990305.1, read on the forward strand.
CTAAGCAGACCAGGCAGCAGCTCTCGGGCCTACGTAGGCCTGTGCCTACTACCAGCAGGCCCAGGGGCCCCTCTAGCAGCCGCACTCTGCCACTGGCTTACAGTGGTGGTCTGCGGAGGTCCCAGCGGTCCACTCAACCGCCTCCCAATGACTTTCGTGCCCCCGGTCACCGGCCCTCTAGGCAGCCCCGTGCCCCAGAGCCTTACCGCTGCCCCAATTCCCGGTGCCGGTCGTCGGCTGCTTTTCCCAGCAGCAGCTCAGCTACTGGGCTGCATGTACATCCGACCCTTGGGTGGTTTCCACCCTAACCCAGGGATACGAATTGCAGTTCCGACGCCGGCGCCTAACCTTCGGCCGGGTCAAGATGACAGTTGTCAGCGACCCGGCGAAGGCCTTAGCTCTGGCCCAAGAGTTGTCCGTCCTCTTGGCCAAGGGCGCAATCGAGCCAGTAGACCCCCTGCCTCAGTCCGGGGGGTTCTACTCGGCGTACTTTCTGGTGAGCAAGAAAGTCGGCGGATATCGTCCAGTACTGGACCTCAGAGGAATCAACAGATTCCTGAAGGTGCTGCCCTTCCACGTGCTGACCACCACAGACACCCTCCGTGTTGTCACACAGGGGGAGTGGTTCACAACCGCGGACTTGAGGGACGCCTACTTCCACGTGGCGATTGCGTCCCACCACCGGAAGTTCCTGAGGTTTGCCTTTCAGGACCAGCATTATCAGTTCCGGGTACTTCCCTTCGGTCTCTCCCTCTCTCCAAGGGTGTTTACCAGGGTCGTGACGGCAGCTCTCGCACCCCTGCAGGCACAGAGCATGAAGGTCCTGCCGTACCTAGACGACTGGCTGGTTTGTGCGCCGTCCCGGTCCCAAGTGGCCCAGGATACGGCGCGCCTCTTATGTCACGTAGCCCGGTTGGGCCTGACAGTAAACACCGGGAAGAGCTGCCCTCCCAACGGGTCACTTACCTGGGGTTGGTCCTAGATTTGGTCGCCATGAGGGCCTACCTGACACCTCGTTGTGTGGACGACATTTCCCACCTTCTCCCCATCTTCAGGCTGGGCAAGAGTGTGCCTTACATTCAGTACCTCCGGCTCTTGAGCAGACTGACGGCTGTCGCTGAGGCCAGTTGCACAGGCACAGGAAGGTCAGGATGTCGCACCAGTGCCTTCACTCTCTGTCACGCTGGAGAAACTGGGCCTATCTTCTGATGGGCGTGCCCATGGGCGCCATCCCGCCGGGAGACTGTCACTATAGATGCATGTCTCTCAGGGTGGGGTGCGGTGTGGCAGGGCAGGACTGTTCAGGGTCTGTGGTCCGCCCAGGAAGGTGCATATCACATCAAAGTGCTAGAGCTTCACGCTGTGCTGCTTGCGCTCAGGCACTTTTTACCCCAACTGACGGACAGGAATGTGCTTGTTCGTTCGGACAACATGTCCGCGGTTTCCCAGATCAACCACCAGGGGGGCACCAGGTCCGCACAGCTGCTCCAGGTTTCACAGAGCCTCTTATCTTGGGCGTCTCCCCGCTTGGCCAGCCTGCGAGGAGTCTTTCTACCAGGAGACCGAAATCAGGTGGCAGATTTCCTCTCTCTGCACAAACCTCCACCAGGGGAGTGGAGGCTTCACCCAGAAGTGGTGGAGACAATCTGGAGCCTTTTCGGCAGGGCCGAGGTGGACCTCTTTGCCTCAGAAAAGTCGAGGCACTGCCTCCTCTGGTTCTCCTGGACAGAGGTGACCAGCCCAATGGGGCAGGACGCTCTGGCACACGACTGGCAGTACGCCAGACAGTCTCCTGTACGCCTTCCCGCCGCTGTTATTACAGACGCTTCAGAGGTCCTTACTCAGGGGCACAGGCTCCTTCTGGTCACCCCCCGCTGGCCGGGGAGAGTTTGGTTCCCACTGCTGCGCAGTCTCTGCTGCGGCCCACCATGGCGCCTCCCCGACAGAAAGGACCTTCTGTCACAGCTCAGGGGTCAGATGTGGCATCCCGACCCTCACCACCTTCAGCTCTGGGCTTGGCCTCTGCGGGGCCCAACCTACTGTTGAGCGTTTTAACGGCATCTGTCAGGGAAACTATCCTGAATGCCAGAGCACCATCCACTCGAGCACAGTACGAGTGCAAATGGAAGCTCTTCTCCCACTGGTATTTGGGTAAGGCTGAGAATCCGGGGCATTGCTCTGTGGCCACCATTCTGGAGTTCCTGCAGTCCCATCTGGATAGTGGACGTTCTCACTCCACTTTGAAGGTATAAATGGCTGCTATCTCTGCCCAACATGTCGGGGTCGACGACGCCACGGTGGGGCGCCACAGGTCGGTGTCCCTCTTCCTGAGAGGGGCCTTACGGCAGCGTACCCCGAGGGCTCCGGATTGGGACCTGCCCCTAGTGCTAGATGTCCTATCATCTCCTCCCTTCAAGCCCCTGGCCCAGGTGGGGCTTAAGTGGCTGTCCTTGAAGGCAGAATTTCTGCTTGCCATAACCTCAGGGAAGCGAGTTGGGGAGTTGCATGCCCTCTCCATGAGCGATACATGCCTGAGGTGGAACTCCGATGGCTCGGGTGTTGCCCTCTGGCCGAATGTGGCGTTCCTGCCCAAGGTGCTTCCACTTAACCACTCTAATCGGCCCATCCAGCTGGCACGCTTTAACGTCCTACAGGAGAGCTGCACGCCCGAGTTGCTGTGCCCCGTGCGGGCCCTAAGAGCGTATGTCGATGCTACGGCCTGTATACGGCAGTCAGAGCAGCTCTTCGTTTGCCATGGCGGCACTAGGAAGGGTTGTGCTCTCTCCAAGCAGCGGCTGTCCCACTGGGTTGTTGATACAATCGCACATGCCTACGGGGCCAGTGGCCGCCCCCTGCCATCAGGGGTGAGATGCCACTCTACAAGGAGCGTCTCAACGTCTTGGGCTGAGAGGAGTGCCCCTGGACACCATCTGCGTCGCCGCGTCTTGGGCGTCTTCTGGCACATTCTCCAGGTTCTACCGGGTCAATGTCGCCACCCCCCATCCTTTGGGTGTGGTCCTGTTGCCAAGCTCCGCTGCTTCCAGCTAGGTGAGTATTTGGTTTCTCAATCTCGAGGATACTGGCTTCCAAGCCAATATTTCAAGGATGCTACGTCATCGAGTGCCGCCGAAGGACTGTTCCAATCTCCAGCATACTTGGAATTCCACCGAGGCCGCGTCCTTGGTTTGGGGGAAATTTTGAGGCTGCACATGGGTAGACTTCGCGTCCTTAAAATCCCTACAATGCTTTGGGCACGGACCAATTTCCCCAAATCTGTGGCGGAAAATGCAAGGTAGGGCCTCTCATATGATGCACACCTGCACACTTGCTAGCCTGTTCCACTCTTCGTTTTCCGAATGCCAGGAAGGATTCTTGCCTAGCTTCTGAAGCAAGTGACTCGGAAGACATGTGCTACCAAGCAAGCATCCTCGCGATTGAGAAACGGCCTCAGTAACGTCACGGACTGACAGGAAGTTGTAGTACCGCAGTTGGCCACTGTCGTTTTTCAATAAACTTTATTGAAATCTAGGGGGAAAAACAGACAGTGCCATCTGTCTCTGGACTGAGTGTCTTGTCAGAGTAAGTGACGTCAGAGACCCAGAGCTCACACAGAGCACAGAGCTCCGGCCCTTTTTCCCTCTTATGAGAGGGATGTTTTATTTTTTCTGCGCAGGGGATTACCCAATAGCGATAGCCTTATGGGCTACGCCTATACTCATAGAAACTGGAGTTACAGTAGGTAACTTCAGTTATTGTATCTCTCCATTCATCTGACTGACAGAGAGCGGGAGATGGGAGGCGGGGCTCAAGGGAAAACTCTACTGCGCATGCTCTGTGGGCCCGCATCCGGGTACTTCTGCTCTCGACCATGCTCTCATGTAGAGATGGCAAATCCGGATCATTTTATGGACTCGGAGTCTTCTGAGTCAATCATTGAAGAGATCCGGATCATACGAGTCATTTGAGTCATTTGAGTCATATGAGTCAGCATGACCAAGACCGTAGAAATCCTACCGGTGAAACCGAAAAGTTGTTGCATTTAACCAGCATATTAAACTAACGTTACATTAACCTCCGCTACACAGTGTCTTTTGCTTTAATAAAACATGTGTGTGTGTGTGCATTTAAAAAAATAAGTGTTTTGCATTATATGTATATAGTTATTTTAATATGTTCCTGTACTTAAGCTAATTTTGCACAATTGTGTTTTCATTTAATAATAATAATAATAATAATAATAATAATAATAATAATTGTATAATTACATTTTATATATTCTAACTGTTTTCCAATGTTCTATCATTTGTTTCTTTTTGTGTGCCATGTTCAAAATAAACGAGTTTCCAAGTAAGATCCTTATTGGAAATGCAGATATTATTACAGGAGACTGTTGCACAACATGACCATTTTGTTAGAAGTCTACACTGAAACTTAATTTAGAGCCGGAAAAATCGCGGGATCCGTGAATCCAGGTCAATGATCGAGAGAGACCAGTAGCCTACGAGGACTCAGAGCCGTAACTTATAGCAGGCAGCAGATCCAGAGATCCAGCAGACTCGGCCCCATGCACGAATCTACAGCAGACTCAGCCCCTCCTCCGGCTCGCACGGCTCCCGCGAGTCCCACGGCTCCCGCGAGTCCCACGGCTCCCTCGACGAGTCGCAGCAGACTCAGAGATTTGCGGACTCACGGCTCACTCACGGCTCACGGCTCACTCACGGCTCACTCACGGCTCCCGCGAGTCCAACGACTCACGGCTCACTCACGGCTCACGGGACTCTCGCGGGAGCCGGAGGAGGGGCTGAATTTGCTGTTGATTCGTGCATGGCGACGAGTCTGCTGGATCTCTGGATACAACAACGTTGTAATGTGATTGTACACGTTATAAAGAGAGTAAAGAGTGACGCAATTTATAGTTTTAATTGTTACGTCACATCAGTGGCGGCGCCAGAGATTTTCTCTAGGGGGTGCTGTGGGGTAGCTTGACGTTTCATAGAGGGTGCTCACACATTTAGGGTTTCCCATTAATGCACCAGCGCTACAGTTGAATTTTCTACTGCAACACTCCCCACGCGCGCACACACACAGTGCACCCGCGACTGTTACAATGAAGGCTCGATAATCAGCTCACGGCATATAGGCAGGGGTAAAGTGCTATTTTTACAAGTGGGGAGCGGACCTCACCTCCTCTAGGAGGGTCCTCACCTCCTCTAGGGGGGTCCGGGGGCTAGCTCCCCCGAGAAGATTTTTTGTTACATATTTAAGTTAAAAGCATCAATCTGGTGCACTTTGAGAGCAACATTAAGAGATCTATGGATACATCTCAACACCCATACGAAACAGAACTGTCAACAGATTTTCTATTTCTTTATAGATATTTTACAAATCACTCCCCTTTTAAAACAAACCGTTTGAGACCCACTGAGATAACTAGACTAAAGTTAACTATCTAAACACTGAGAGAGTCCTTTACTTCACCTGAGTTGAGGTTACCTGAGACTCTCCGTCTGACAGGAGAGAGTTCTCCCTCCACCTTGTTGTTGAAAAAGCTCCTTATATCCATTAGCTTGGCTAGCTAGCACCAGATGCTAACCACAACGATCTCCGGTAGATACCCACTGGTGCGCACACAAAATGGCTCGTGCCACACACACACACACACACACACACACACACACACACACACACACACACACACACACACACACACACACACACACACACACACACACACACACACACACACACACACACACACACACACACACACACACACACACACACACACACACACACACACACACACACACACACACACACACACACACACACACACACACACACACACACAGAGCAGGGCTTGAATGAAACACAGAGATCCAGAAGTAAGCTACTTGTAGTCACGAGGCCTATTATGTGCAGAATCCCTCTCGCTTTCAGTTGGTTTTGATTGAGTGTCCACACGTGGTCATTTAAGGACTAAAAAACGATCAATTTTTCACTTTGCTGTTCGCAAATCATTTGGCGCTCTAGCTAACAGGAAGTCAATCAAGTGTCCCAAAGTAATTTAGGCTATGGGTAGGTCAAAAATCGAATGGGATGCTGACCATTGGCCTAATCATATCACCTGTGTTGGCTTTATGTTTTTGGTCAAAAATGTGTTTGTTTCACATATGCATTGATGTAATCATTAATATTTCTAATTTAATTTAATAAAAATAATAATAATAATTTTCGAAAAAAGAAAAAAAACCACATATTTCTTGGGGGTGCTTAGGGGGTGCTTTGGCAATCCTGGGGGGTGCTTCAGCACCCCCTAGCTCCCCCCTGGCGCCGCCCCTGCGTCACATCAGGTGTAGGACTCAAAGGACTCGGGTTAATCGAGAGGGAGACTCGTCACGACCGGCTCATTACTAGGATCCGGGTTAATGATCCGGATGAATCATGACTCGCCCATCTCTACTCTCATGCAGGATCAAGTTGTTGTACATCTTCCATCAGTCGGAGTCTCTACCAGCTCTCATTAATATATAACTGTCATATATTATAATTTAACCCGTTTCTCTCAGGAGAAGAAGAGACGAGAAGAGCTTTAGAACAATTCCACCTCTTCATCCGGGTCCTTATCTGCTGTTAGGTGCTTCATGCTAGGTGGCTAATGCTAGTCGGTGAACATCAACAAACTGAAGAACAAAGAGGAGCAGAAACACCGGGTAATACTGAGTACTTTTACTATAATACTGTGTAATTTTACTACTGAGATTACCGAGTACTTTTACTATAACACTGATTAATTGAATACTGATAATACTGTGTACTTTAAAACTGATAATACTGAGTACTTTTACCGCTGATATTTCAGCATGAGGCTAAAAATAAGGCTGTACTTTTACTGCTGGTACTATAGTATATGAAAGTTTGTCTTATATCTTGTACTGAGAGGTGTTTAGTAATACAAGTAAACGAGATTTCACCACTGTGTACTTTGAGACAAATGCTGTATTTCAGAGGTGGGAGAAGTACTCTTGTAAGTGCAGAGGCGCGGGAAGGTATTTTGAGTGCGGGTGCTGAGGTGCTGGACTCCAGTGAACACTATTACGGGCACTATAGAGCACGCACAAAAGCACTCCCCACACGCAAACACACAGTACACCCGCGACTGTTACTCTGTGTCCACACAGCAGCTTTGACCAAATCTTGAAAATCCTGGAGCTGGGCGTATCCGACAGCTTGGGGATTTCGCGACCAACAACCAATCACATGAATATCACATGAATATCCCGCCCCCGACATACAAAGCAAAAAAACCTGGTTCTTCTCTACACTATTGTCAAATAGGAAGGGCTATGATGAACATTTATTTTTTTAACATTTTGAACATTTATGAGATTAATGTTTATGGTGCTATTTTATGCTACATTCCATGCTGGCTAATGATATGCTTGCTAGCAACGAAGTAAACTAGCAACGAAGTAAACTGGATATAAAATCACCAAACAAGCGAAAACCTACCAGTTTCACCCACTGCCTCTGTCACCTCCCTCCATGCCTGGTTCCTCCGGTTTGTATCCCGGTAAGTAAATAGGGACTGGTCATAATGAACCGGGTGATTTGCTACCGCAATAACTAAGTTCTCCTCCATTTTTGTGGAATATAGAAATGAACTGCGGGTCTGGTTCTCCCAGCTTGCACGCGGTTTGATTGGCTAGCGCTTGAACTGTCAGATTTGCATAAACGGATCTGATTGTCTGTCGCTTCCAGCTCAGCCTCAAAAGTTGAACATTGTTCAACTTTGGAATCCTGAACATCCTGGAAATCCTGGAAATCTTCGCCTCGCCCCCCCACAATGCAGTTCGGCGACAAGAGAGGGAAAGTGACGTCATCCCCATTCAAAGTCAATGGGCGGAGACGCGCTGGAAGCGGTGGACAAATCGCCAAAAGCTGCCGTTACAATGAAGGCTCGATAATCAGCTTACGACATATAGGCAGGGGTAAAGTGCTAATTTTTTTACGAGGGGGGAGCTGACCTCACCTCCTCTCGGGAGGTCCGGGAGGATGCTCCCCCGGGAATATTTTTTTTAAATATTGAAGTTAAAAGCATCAATCTGGTGCACGTTGAGAGCAACATTAGGAGATCTATGGATACATCTCTCAACACCCAGATGAAACACAACTGTAAGCAGATGTTCTTTTTCTTTATGGACATTTTACAAATCACTCCCCTTTCAAACTGTATTCTTGTTTTACTGCCATATAGTATTTCATAACTGTTTTTCCTTTATTCTCTTATTTTTTTTTAATAATGATCATATGAAGGTGTGCCGCGGAAATACTCTTTTGAATAATTTGTGACCAAACCGTTTGAGACCCACTGAGATAACTTAAACTAAAGTTAACAATCTTAACAGTCCTTTAGCTCCTCCAGCTTGTTGTGGAACAAACAGCTCCGTATGTCCGTTAGTGCAGCTAGCTAACCAGATGCTAACAACACGGTCCCTGCTGCTGGCACCGGTCCCTCTCCCTCTCTCACACACACTAAATGTGCTATTTCCGCACACACACACACACAGAGCCGAGCTTGAATGACACAAGCACACTTGTATTTCCATGCAACTCTCGGATTGGTCTGGTGTCTTGCCTCTGTTGCATTCACTGAACACAGGAAATTACAGTCCTGCCGTCCTCTCTAGTGTCTTGATGAGGTTCACGTAAAGCACGGTTAATGTATTATATTATTGAGGTAGAATTGTCCGGGGCTACAGAAAAAACATTCGGGGCAGGCCAAAATATTATTTTACCAACAATGTGGAATTTATTGGCTACATATTACACAGATTATGCACAGCGTGAGCAGCAATAACCGTCAAATAATAATTCAGACAGGGGAGCTCCGCACCCCCTGCCTGCCGCTAGGGGCTGCTGCAGCGCCCTCAGCACCCCCCTTCAAGTGAGTAAAAGTAGGATCAAAATATAGTTAAAGAGCAACTTCCAGGTTGTTTTACTACATTTATACTTAACCTTGCCTGAAAATTACAATTCAAAAAGTTAATGCAGGATTTGATATGTTTTACAAGACATAAGGGCAGGAATTCAGAGGGGAAAGGAGCCGTTTTCAGCTCTGCTACTAAAAACTGATTTTTTTTTTAACGTCAAATGCGTCATATTACGTCACATGGGGGAGCAACTTTCTTGGACTCCTTCTCTGCGGTAGTAGTTTGTAGTTGGTTTGAGCGGTTGTGATTTAGAGAGTTGGTATTTTTTCGGTAATTTTACATTGCATTTCAACATTTTTAATCATGGTGAGCTGGTGTTTGTGCAGGTTGCACAAACTCCAGCCTGTCAGGACATCGAGTCCACAGTTTCCCTAACAGGAAAAGGACCGGAGCTAGCTTTCGTTCCTGGGTGCATTGTGCGAGGTGCATCCACCTGCAGCACATACTCTCCACAGCTGAGGCCTATCAAACAAAACGTTTATCATGAAACCATATTATATCTCTCTCCCCCCATTCACTCTTCTCTCTCTCCCCTCCGGTACACAGCACCGTAAAACCTGGGTTGCGTTCCGATAATCCAAAAATCAGCTCCAGAACTACAAATTATAAATGTAACATTTCAGCAATCAGCATTGAAACATGTGCTATTGTAAATATTTTGCCGACTTACAAATTAGTGAGATACATGTGCGTGTCGGGGCGCTGAGGAGAGGGCCACTCGCAAGTCCTGTTCAACAGAGAGCCGTGACCTCCTGTTGTTCTGATTACATATTACTTTCAAAAAGTAATATATTACACTACTTCGTAACTATCTACATAAAGTAATTTGTTACTATACTCGCCGAGCACGTACGAACTGCGCATGCGTGAGTGGCAATAACTCTCCTTACCAGCAGGCGGCGGTAGTGTGTATTTGTCATTCAAAACAGGCAACAACCGGAAGACAGAGAAGAAGAACAGACTACGTGATATAAACAAACAACAAATAGCGTGTGCGTTAGCTTCACCTTAGCATGTGTTCTTTGCAGGTGCTTGTTGAGGTTTGACCACGTGGTGTTTCCAGCAGTGGATAACAGCTTCTGGCCTGGACACAGTTTGCGCCTCACCGTCACATTCCTGTCTATTCTTCGGACAAACTCAAAATCATGGGCATACCTCAACCCCTCGAGAGTTATCGCTGACTCAGCCATGTTTATGCAGCACTGCACGTGGAGATGTGGACGCGCAAGTCGCGCAGATTACGTACATATAAACCTACAAAGTACTGATATAGTAAATTAAAAAATAATTATTTTTGTGTAGTTGTATATTGCAATAATAACGTATGGTTGTCACAAAATCCCACGGCACACCCGGACTTGCCTCACGGCATACCAGTGTGCCGCGGCACACCGTTTGGGAACCACTGCTTTAGAGAATCCGAATGCACTATCACTATTCACTATCCGACGTGTTTATGATGCGCCAGCGGACGCCATGAATGTGCGTCTGCTGCTGTGGGGAAACTATGGAAACTACAGTTTTCTATAGCGGACTACAACATGGATGTTTAATAAGAAGTTTAATACTGTAAACTCATCTAGAGACTGCACCGTGCTCTGATGCTGTTGCTTTGCTTTATGAACGTGGACAACAGAGAAACATATTCTTCATGACCAAAGTTGGAATTGAAATAAAAAAGGAAAGTGAAACTTATGCTCGTCACCCTCTCCCTCCGGTCCACATTAATACAAATGATCCCAATACGTATGATTGTATGAACTATGAAAAGATCTTAAAATCAATACAAATGTATTTATTATAAACGTTAGTCCTTAACATAGATCACTGTGTATATCACCATTCAAACATCTTTTTAAAAGTTGAACAAACTCCACAGCTCAGTGAAGACTGTGAAATGTTGACTTTATTTGATCATTTCAGTAAAAACTAATGTTCATATTTCTCTCTTTGATTATAATACTGATGAACGTTCAGAACAAAGCACTTTGGCAACTTATCACATACGTCTTAAAATGCTTAATAAGCACCGTAACGTTCATGATATAATTTCTCGGTCATAATCGGTTGTTTCCGTGAACGGCCGACTGTTGAGTGACGGCAAATGCTGCGGCTGCAATGCATTGTGGGGCAGCATTTTCTCCTCTCCTTTCGTCAAGGGAGGTCCAGTGGTTCCTAAGCTAAAGGAGGTTATAAAGGAAGTTTGAAACCTCCTTTCCTTTCATTTAGAGAATTGGAACGGCACTTAACATGGCTGCCACTGACGTACTTCCGGGTCATTTTACTTGGTTAGGAAGGTTCCTAAGCTAAATGGACTATTAGAACGAACCGTAGTGTGGAGTTGCATTAAGTAACGCGAGATACGGCTGATACTTGCGCATTCGTTTCTGTTATGGATCAGTATCAACAGTCCTGCCAGTAACGTTACTATATTATCAATACTGCTTTAGTTATAGCCTGATATATGATAGCTAACTTTACAATGTTGTGATGTGACCGACGTTAGCTAACATTAACTGTAGCTAACGCCGGTCACTCACCAAGACAGCTGCCCTGTTCTTCACTGGTTCTCCTCCCACCACAGCTCCATTTCTCTCCAATGGCCGTTATTTCTTCTAATCCTTGACTGCTCCTGGTCTCTTGGACGCCTAGCAGGCTCATAATTATAATTATATGCATTCAAATATATATTGTCAACCTCTTCTGTGTCAAAACTAGCATTGTGATCCATGTTTATTAATACGTTAGACCGGCCGCTCTCCCCCACGTGATGTCACACGTGGGAGGTCACATGGGGAGGCTTTTTTTATGCAGAAGTAAAAATGTCTTATAAAAACAACGCCATATGTCACTGTAGTATATATTTCTGTATATTTTTTTGAAAATGTAGTACATCATTTTCCTACACATTTATTCACTGGTGTGTCGAACCTGCAAGTTGCTCTTTAAAGTACCAAAAGTAAAAGTAGTCGTTGTGCAGATTGGTCCATTACAGAATAATATATATGATATGTTTGATAATATAACAGTAAGGATGGGACATTGTTGACCTCAACTGATGGAGTGTTAGGGCGTTGGAAGGAACACTTTGAGGAACTCCTGAACCCGACAACTCCGCCCTCTATGTTAGAGGCAGAGCTGGAGTATGACGGGGGATCAACACCAATCTCCCGGGGGGAGGTCACTGAGGTCGTCAAACAACTCCACAGTGGCAAAGCCCCGGGGGTGGATGAGATCCGCCCGGAAATGCTGAAGGCTCTGGGTGTTGAGGGACTGTCATGGTTGATACGTCTCATCAACGTTGCGTGGAAGTCGGAAACAGTACCGAAGGAGTGGCAGACCGGGGTGGTGGTTCCCCTATTTAAAAAGGGGGATCAGAGGGTGTGTGCCAATTACAGAGGCATCACACTACTCAGCCTCCCCGGGAAAGTTTACTCTAAGGTACTCGAAAGGAGGGTCAGGCCGATTGTCGAACCTCAGATTGAGGAGGAACAATGCGGATTCCGTCCTGGTCGTGGAACAACGGATCAGCTTTTTACTCTCGCAAGGATCCTGGAGGGGGCCTGGGAGTACGCTTATCCGGTCTACATGTGTTTTGTAGACTTGGAGAAGGCGTATGACCGAGTTCCCAGGGAGTTACTGTGGGAGGTGCTGCGGGAGTATGGGGTGAGGGGGTCTCTACTCAGGGCCATCCAATCTCTGTACTCCCAAAGCGAGAGCTGTGTCCGGGTCCTCGGCAGTAAGTCGGACCCATTTCCGGTGAGGGTTGGCCTCCGCCAGGGCTGCGCTTTGTCACCAATCCTGTTTGTAATATACATGGATCGGATTTCGAGGCATAGTCATGGGGGAGGGGGTCTACAGTTCGGTGGACTAAGGATTGCACCACTGCTTTTTGCAGATGATGTGGTTCTAATAGCTTCATCGGTCTGCGACCTTCAGCACTCACTGGATCGGTTCGCAACCGAGTGTGAAGCAGCTGGGATGAGGATCAGCACCTCCAAATCTGAGGCCATGGTTCTCAGCAGGAAACCGATGGACTGTCCACTCCAAGTAGGGAATGAGTCCTTACCCCAAGTGAAGGAGTTCAAGTATCTCGGGGTCTTGTTCTCGAGTGAGGGAACAATGGAGCGTGAGATGGGCCGGAGAATCGGAGCAGCGGGAGCGGTACTGCAGTCGCTTTACCGCACCGTTGTGACGAAAAGGGAGCTGAGCCAGAAGGCAAAGCTCTCTGTCTACCGGGCCATTTTCGTTCCTACCCTCACCTATGGTCATGAAGGATGGGTCATGACCGAAAGAACGAGATCGCGGATACAAGCGGCCGAGATGGGTTTTCTCCGCAGGGTGGCTGGTGTCTCCCTTAGGGATAAGGTGAGAAGTTCGGTCATCAGGGAGGGACTCGGAGTTGAGCCGCTCCTCCTTCGCGTCGAAAGGAGCCAGTTGAGGTGGTTCGGGCACCTAGTTAGGATGCCACCTGGGCGCCTCCCTAGGGAGGTGTTCCAGGCACGTCCAGCTGGGAAGAGACCAAGGGGTAGACCTAGGACCAGGTGGAGGGATTATATCTCTTCGCTGGCCTGGGAGCGCCTTGGGATCCCCCAGTCAGAGCTGGTTGATGTCGCCAGGGAAAAGAAAGTTTGGGGCTCTCTGCTGGAACTGCTACCCCCGCGACCCGACCACGGATAAGCGGAAGAAGATGGATGGATGGATGGATGGATGTTTGATAATGATTGATCATTAAAGTGTTTTTAAAGCTGGTAAAGGTGCAGCTAGTTTGAATGACTTTGTATACTGCAGGGTAGCTTGTGAATTTACTCCGGTTGGAACTAAAGTCTGATTTAACACTTGATTATATTTCACATTACATTACATTGCATTTAGCTGACGTTTTTAATCCAAAGCGACTTACAATAAGTACATTCGACCAGGAAGACACAACCTTGAAGAAAACGGAATAATATAAGTACATCAGGTTTCATAGAGCCAAACATTTCAAGTGCTACTCAACTGGCTTTAGGTAAGCCAGTCCTTTATTAGTATATAAGTGCTCTGTTAGCAGTTCTTTGTTAGTAATTCTAACGCTCGAAGTGGAGTCGAAAGAGATGAGTTTTCAGTCTGCGCCGGAAGATGTGCAGGCTTTCTGCTGTCCTGATGTCAATGGGGAGCTCTTCCACCATTTTGGAGCCAGGATAGCAAACCCACGTGTTTTTGCTGATGGGAACTTGGGTCCCCCTCGCAGCGAGGGTGCAGCGAGTTGTTTGGCTGATGCAGAGTGTAGTGCACGCGCTGGGGTATACAGTTTAACCATGTCCTGGATGTAGGAAGGGCCAGATCCATTCGCAGCATGGTATGCAAGTACCAGTGTCTTGAAGTGGATTCTAGCAGTTACCGGAAGCCAGTGAAGGGAGCGGAGAAGCGGAGTGGTCTGGGAAAATTTAGGAAGGTTGAAGACCAGACGAGCCGCTGCATTCTGGATGAGCTGCAGAGGTCGGATGGCACATGCAGGTAGACCAGCCAGGAGGGAGTTGTAGTAGTGAGGTGACGAGAGCCTGGACCAGAACCTGCATGGCTTTCTGGGTCAGCTGGGGGCGTATCTTCACATCATTCATCCACATCTGTAAAGTAACTAAAGGGATTCAATACATGTAGTGGAGTAAAAGTAGTATACACTGGAAATACTCAAGTAAAGTACAAGTACCACCTAAAGTAGTACTTAAGTACAGTACTTGAGTAAATGTACTTCCCACGTCTGCTGTTAAGCTACTTCTTAAATGTAGCTTGGTTTTGTGTTGACTGTATTGTTAATACTTATTTCAGAGACCCAGCAGGTGAAGGAGCACTGAGAGCAGCATGGAGGAGAACAAAGAGACTCCCAGGACTCAGGTCAGTGTTCACTTCATCACAATATATTCCTAACACTGTTATGTTATGATGTTCAAGTGTATGTCAGTATGTAGTGTCTCTACTTTAAGCCTACTTGGTGCCGATCTTAAAATGTACGCAAATGTCGCCTACAGAACTTTATGACATCTCTAGTTCATTGTGACCAAACCGGTTTCATAAAAGGTCGTCTAGCCTCGGACAATCTCAGGCGATTGCTGCACATCATTGACGCTAGCAAAGATGATAAAACACCAGCGGCTGTATTATCTCTGGATGCTATGAAGGCTTTTGATAGACTAGAATGGTCATACCTATGGGCTGTTCTAGAGATATTTACAGTGACAGTGGTCTCCGCTCTTTTCAGGATCTTAAAGGCTGTTATGACCTTCCAGGCACCTCTTTCTTTTTTTATCTACAGCTTAGGACAGCCCTTAAGGCTTATGGGGTCCCATGGGATCAACAATTAGCATGGCAGGGATCGACAGTAACGGTTGCCAGGTTGGCAACCATTCATAAAAAATGTCAACCACTTCTTGGCCTTTGGTTGCCATCAGTGGCAACCATTTTTTAACATAAAGAAATAAGGACAGCAAACAGCAAAATGTGCACTCCAAAATAGATACAAGTTAATTATTTGTTGTTTTTAAGAGTGATATTTAATTATTGTTGTGACCAGTCGGAACCTGATACTTAGTTGCACGTGCATTGGTGTGATTACGGAGCCAGAAAGCGATGCACGTTTACTCGCTTGCGCGGTGCGCCGTGTGTTTGTTTTACAAAACATGGCGAAGCAAATTAAGTTGTTTGACTGTGGGGTAAAAAGTTCGGCCAACCCGTCAACATCTCAAACGAATGTTCAAAGTGATTCAACTGATAAAGCGCTAGATGAACCCGAACAAAAAGCAAAGAGGACATGTGTAAAGTCTTGGGAGGCGGAATATATGTACATGCTGCTCTGTTGTCCATTCACTTCCGGTAAAAGTTCCTTCAAAAATAAGAATCCCGATCTAATTACTACCAAAATAAAAGTGCTTAACGAAACTTTACCATAGGAAAATATTGGCATACAAATATAATCACTTCTATAAAAAGGTAACACATTTTAAATATAGTTAGACATATTAAAGGTATTTTACAGCATTAGTCATTAATATCTAATTCTTAACTGTGAATAGTTTTCATTTATTTAACATTAGAAATGTATTAGTCTGGCCAATCCAAGACTTCAATGCTGAAGGGCCAATGGATCTGTGGTGGGGGTCAGCACAAAGGTCAAGAAAACCCACATTTGAAAGGGAGACAACGGATGACGAAACTAGTGACTTGCTCAATTCATTTGTGAGGGATCTGTGAAGAACATGACAACAGCTGCACTACTGGTGTGTTGTATACCAGCAATTGAGGGTGGACAAGTTTACTACCACTTAAGTTTCAAATAATTGTGTTAATTACTTATTGTAAAGCATTTGAACATTCTTTTGTGTCACATGTTCATTATTAAGTTGATGTATAACTGTATAGTATCTTAATTATTGAAAATATAAGGTGACTAAAAATGTCAACCGTATTTTCAGTTTTGGCAACCAAAAGCTGATGCCTGGTTTTACCACTTGCACAGCATCCATTCCACATACTCATCACTGATAGAAGAACATCCAGGGGCTTTGTCTCTGTTTTATACTCACCTACTTGAGTCCTCTTATGGTGACCTTCCCTTAGATAGACTGTGGAGTAAGCATGTCCCAGAATTGAGACCAGGCGTCTCGCAATCCCGACCACCAACAAATCCACCTGATCTATGCGCATAGAACTTACCTGACACCCAGAAGGCTGCATATGATGGGTCTTCTGGCAGTGTACCCTTTGCTCCATGGGGGCTCTTGGTACATTTCTCCATATGTTCTGGGAATGCCCGCCTGTTGCTCGCTTTTGGAACGGGGTCTCCTATAAGTTGTCCGACATATTTTCTTTGACTCTACCTGTATCTGTGTCTGTTTTTCTTTTAAATGACTTATCTCAGCTGCCGGCTACTGGTTACCAGAAAATACCTCTTTATGCTGGCCTTACGGCTGCTAAGAAATTGGTTGCTATGAGGTGGAAACAACCCAACAAGCTCTCAGTGACCTGCTGGTTACTAACGTTTTCTTGACGTAGGCTACTGTCCACCCTTTGCTCCATGGGGGCTCTTGGTACATTTCTCCATATGTTCTGGGAATGCCCGCCTGTTGCTCGCTTTTGGAACGGGGTCTCCTATAAGTTGTCCGACATATTTTCTTTGACTCTACCTGTATCTGTGTCTGTTTTTCTTTTAAATGACTTATCTCAGCTGCCGGCTACTGGTTACCAGAAAATACCTCTTTGTCTCTGTTTTATACTCACCTACTTGAGTCCTCTTATGGTGACCTTCCCTTAGATAGACTGTGGAGTAAGCATGTCCCAGAATTGAGACCAGGCGTCTCGCAATCCCAACCACCAACAAATCCACCTGATCTATGCGCATAGAACTTACCTGACACCCAGAAGGCTGCATATGATGGGTCTTCTGGCAGTGTACCCTTTGCTCCATGGGGGCTCTTGGTACATTTCTCCATATGTTCTGGGAATGCCCGCCTGTTGCTCGCTTTTGGAACGGGGTCTCCTATAAGTTGTCCGACATATTTTCTTTGACTCTACCTGTATCTGTGTCTGTTTTTCTTTTAAATGACTTATCTCAGCTGCCGGCTACTGGTTACCAGAAAATACCTCTTTATGCTGGCCTTACGGCTGCTAAGAAATTGGTTGCTATGAGGTGGAAACAACCCAACAAGCTCTCAGTGACCTGCTGGTTACTAACGTTTTCTTGACGTAGGCTACTGTCCACTCCTAGTTAAGGAGTGCAATAGCGGTTTATGGGTGTCGACAGCTGAAAAATGTAAGGAGCGGATCTAGCTATCTTAACTGATACAGTTGTTAGCAGTCATTGGTCCTGAGAGTTTTTTCCTCTTGTCTGATTGTGGTTATTGTTTGTTTCTTCTGTATTTTTTGTAATTTGTGTTGTGATTGTACATTGTATTTTACTAAATGTGTGTGAATAAAAAAATCTATGGAAATATCGATTTAAAAAACAATTACAACATTTGGAAACTTTAAATGTTATAAAGAGGTAAACATTTGGAAATATAATTAGGAATACAGGAAATAAAAAACAATTAAAATGAAAAATAATGTCAATATCAAAAGAAACTCCTCGATAACAAGCATTAAAGTAATGAACACATTCATTTTTACTATTATATATATATATATATAATATTATGCAGAATTAGGGCTTTTGATGCTGGTACTTTCAGTACGTTTAAAATAGTTGTTTACCTTTACTGCTGCATTTGAGTGAATCTTTAACAGTTATTTAATAGCATTTGTTGAGAACGATTAGTTGAAAATGATAGATCAATTACTTTTGTTTTTGTTCAAGAAGACATGTTGCAAAAGATTGTAAAAAAATGTACTTAATGAATGTCTCTCTGTATGTCTGTTGCTTTAGAACCAGAGAGGAACACAGGGACTCAAACTTCACAGCTGTGACATGTGTGGCAAATCCTTCAAGAGATCTAGAGACTTAAAGAGGCATCAGAGGGTTCATACTGGAGAGAAACCGTACAGCTGTGACCTGTGTGGGAAAACGTTTTCTAGAGATAGTAACTTAAAAGTCCACAAACGCATCCATACTGGAGAGAAACCGTACAGCTGTGACCTGTGTGGGAAAACTTTTGCTCTTAAATGTGCTCTTCAAGCTCACCAGTGCATCCACACTGGAGAGAAACCCTACTCGTGTGAAACTTGTGGGAAATTGTTCAGATTATTGAGTGATTTTAGAAAACATGAACGCACTCACACTGGAGATAAACCCTACAGCTGTGACCAATGTGGGAAAACATTTTCTCAGGGTAGTAACCTTAAATCCCACCAACGCACTCACACTGGAGTGAAACCGTACTGGTGTGACGAGTGAGAACAAATGTCCTCATGGTAGTTCCCTTAAAGTCCACCAGAGCATTTCCTCTAATGTGTCAACAAACTGAACTCTGGCTTCAGCAAATGTTTTTAATTTTCTGTGCTGGACATGTTTGCAAGTTAGCTCAAATTAAGCCTAGTTTGATTAATTAAACGTCAAACCTCAGAAAAGTTGTAATAGTAAAAACATTTGTCTTCGTGTCATATCTTTAAGTTACTTTCTTAAAACATATTCGACTGTTACATATACCATTGTGTACGCTTTTTTTTGTGCTATATATATACTCTTTTTTTGCTCTTTCAACATTATATTGACCACCAGTTTTTTTTTACAAATGTATATACTTTTTGTTTAGTTATATTCTTGTATTTTCAGTTGATCCTTTGCACGTTTCCCCATGAATAGAAAAAAGTATCTGACATGTTTTGTTTCATTTCATAATAAGAAAGGAAACTTGTCCAAAAGCTTGTTCTGTGTCTCTGAATATGCTTTTAGTAATTTGGTTCACACACTGATCACAGCTCCTCCACAGTTAACTATTCTTCATTAAAACCTGAGAGACACGGGGGGGTTGTTGACTTCAGAGAAGAAGGGTATCCCTTACACCTTTCTTTTCATGATTTCCCTTTTAACCCTGTAAGGTTGTAGTTTTACAACATTACTTTAAGCTATCCTAAAAAAGTCAGGACATTATTTTGTTTTTTTAAAGATTGACATAGTCAAAAGGTTCTTTTGTTCAGCCTCACAATGCTATTGGGTATTAAATGTGTTTATAGGTCCTGCCCTCTGGCCATAAACTCACACAACGAGCAACATCTCCTTGTGTTATTGGACAGGATTTGTCAGATTCAAGTAAGTATAAAGACTCAAAATGTTTTTTTTGTGATTATTACAATGTCTAGAACATGTACACCTTCAGCTTTTGTGAAATACATTCATCAAATTCGATTTTGAGCAGCTTATGTCTTTGTTTCAATATTACATACCTGGGTCAGTGTGGTAGTCAAAATAGCATGTGCGCCTTTCATGGACATTGCCCTTCTTATATGTTCACATATGAAAAATATAATGTATTTGATAATTCACTATAACTAAGTTCTAAATGTGTCCTCTGTTAAGATTTTGAATTAAGATGCCCTTGCTGATGAAAGGAGGTTGTCACTCAAAATCTCACGATACATGGCCCCATTCATTCTTTCCTTTACACGGATCAGTCGTCCTGGTCCCTTTGCAGAAAAACAGCCCCAAAGCATGATGTTTCCACCCCCATGTTTCACAGTAGGTATGGTGTTCTTTGGATGCAACTCATCATTCTTTCTCCTCCAAACACATCTAGTTGAGTTTTCACCAAAAAAGTTCTATTTTGGTTTCATCTGACCATATGACATTCTCCCAATCCTCTTCGGGATTATCTAAATGCTCTCTAGCAAACTTCAGACGGGCCTGGACATGTACTGGCTTAAGCAGGGGGACACGTCTGGCACTGCAGGATTTGAGTCCCTGGCGGCGTAGTGTGTTACTGATGGTAGCCTTTGTTACTTTGGTCCCAGCTCTCTGCAGGTCATTGACTAGGTCCCCCCGTGTGGTTCTGGGATTTTTGCTCACCGTTCTTGTGATCATTCTGACCCCACGGGGTGAGATCTTGCGTGGAGCCCCAGATCGAGGGAGATTATCAGTGGTCTTGTATGTCTTCCATTTTCTAATAATTGCTCCCACAGTTGATTTCTTCACACCATGCTGCTTACCTATTGCAGATTCAGTCTTCCCAGCCTGGTGCAGGTCTACAATTTTGTTTCTGGTGTCCTTTGACAGCTCTTTGGTCTTGAACATAGTGGAGTTTGTAGGTGACCAAATACTTATTTTACCGAGGAATTTACCAATTAATTCATTAAAAATCCTACAATGTGATTTCCTGGATTATTTCCCCCCATTCTGTCTCTCATAGTTAAAGTGAGAACTTGCACAATTGGTGGCTGACTAAATACTTTTTTGCCCCACTGTATATTGTTTGTTTGCGGATACAAGCGGCCGAGATGGGTTTTCTCCGCAGGGTGGCTGGTGTCTCCCTTAGGGATAAGGTGAGAAGTTCGGTCATCAGGGAGGGACTCGGAGTTGAGCCGCTCCTCCTTCGCATCGAAAGGAGCCAGTTGAGGTGGTTCGGGCACCTAGTTAGGATGCCACCTGGGCGCCTCCCTATGGAGGTGTTCCAGGCTCGTCCAGCTGGGAAGAGACCAAAGGGTAGACCTAGGACCAGGTGGAGGGATTATATCTCTTCGCTGGCCTGGGAGCGCCTTGGGATCCCCCAGTCAGAGCTGGTTGATGTCGCCAGGGAAAAGAAAGTTTGGGGCTCTCTGCTGGAACTGCTTCCCCCACGACCTGACCACGGATAAGCGGGAGAAGATGGATGGATGGATGGATGTATATTGTTTGTACACATGGTACTTTACATATATATCGGTTTGTTTAAGGTGTCCAGGTGATGCAGACAGGCTGGACCAGAGAGTGAGAGACAGAACTGGACTCCTCACAGCAGTGAACTTCAGCTCAGGTACAAAGACTCTTTTTTTCATACTGTACAAAGAATCAAGAAATATATTGGTTTAAATGAATGAACTGATATACATTCCATTAAACAATACTAAATACTAGATCACCTACACATCAGTTAAGTTGAGGGTTTTTTCCATGCAAAAAGTTACATTTAGATATTAACAAGCACTATGATTTTGTCAGCTTTCTAATTTAATGTATTAAAGGCAAAGATATTTAACACATAGCGAGAACTGCTACTATTTATCTCTCAATATTGTCTGTAAACATCGTGGTAAAAGTTATTCTTTCAGTGAGACAACAGAGCAAGCTTCTACAGTTGCACTACGTTTTGATAACAGTTAAACATTATTTTGATAATAACATATATTTAAATGTTGCTGAACTTCATACTTTTCATTCATAATCTGATTGTCTTTGTAGCTCATTGTTGAAATAAAAAAAAAACATTACAATTACAAAATAATTATATCTACAGCCCCTAAACACACAAACACACCGCTTTCATAAATAACACACTTGTTCTACAATAATATGTTTTATGTTTCCTGTAATTTTTGTTAGGAAAGGACATGCCTGAAAGACACGACATTTTCTCCTTCTTTGAGGGTCAAGAAGAACATCCAAGAGGAACATTAAAAGCTGATGCTATGAGATTTTAAGACCAGTACACTAAGAAACTACTTTTATTGTAAAAACAGTCAGCTGATCGAATGCACCTATTTCCACATCTACACTCCATCAGCTGATTATTTCTATTTCCCTCGCTTTATGAGCTTCACATCACTTGTGCCTTGTACCGCAGAGTTTGCAACGTCACAAATAAATGGGGCCAATCTTCAGTCGGATGTGAATGTGTAATCTAACATTTTCAGTAAGAATAATGGACGAAAGGAGTGCAAATACAAATACAATTTACTGAAATGTGAACCAAAACGTAATCAAATGTTTTAAATAAAAAGTACATATGGACAGAAGGTGTAAATCTAGTAAATGTATAAGTAAACACATTTAGTCAAATAACGTGACAGACTAGGCCTGTGCAGTTGGTATCAGCTTTGCCCAGCATGGGCTCCTCCATCAGGCCTGGTCCTCCTCGCAGAGGAAAGACCCTCAGTCCTCTCCAAACCAACAGACAGGACGTCCATCACACGGAGGTTTCTCCCTGAAGTCTCTGCAGCCCTCTGGACACCACGCTGTCTCAATCCGTCCACACTGAATATGAGAGGAAATGAAAATAATAAATGCTTTAGACAATAAGAAATATAAAGTTGACTGTTGAGTTGCTCAGTTTTTTTAGATTGTCAATACTATTACTGTATAACTAATATATCAGGTTAAGAGGCACATTCAAATAAAGATTGGTCTTTAAATACATGTTGTCTTTTGAATTGTTTGTCTAAAGTGAAGGATCTAGAACTGGTACTTAGTTTTAATGATACAGGGCCCTTCTCACTTCGGTTAAATGGATTCCTTGCATCCCTCACTTGCGTCGTTTCCCTGTGACTAGTCCCTCCCACCAGGGAAGCATGGAGAGACGCAAGGAAACCACGAGAAGCAGGGAAATTAGTTTTAAGAGCAATGGGACGTCCTTTCCTCCGGAGCGTCACGTGAAGCAATGTCCGTTTGTGATGACGCTGCACAGCTGATCGTCTGATAGCAGCTCTGTCCCCGTTATTTTCACAAAAACCCCCGCCTCTGTTAGCACACATTTACTGACACAAACATTTGTATCATCTGTTGTAGACCCAAATAAATATAATCAAATAAGAACTCATTCTCAAAAAAGATAAACGCCATTCTTAAAATATAAATGAACAATAGTTTGATTAATATTGATTAGAGTGCACAATAGAAATAAAATAATTGAGAGAAGAAAAAGAGATATGTTATCTATCAAAACCCAGTTAGATTAACATTCATTGGATTGCACACTTTGTTTGTTTGTGTGGATATGTAGCACATTAACATTTTAATAGCACTTAATGACTGACTGAATGGAAATGACAATAAATGAAAATGTAAAACGAAAAAAGTGATCATGAAAATGGTTCCAATAAATGAAGAAAATGATTTTTGACCACTTTGTTGTTCAGATATACCACATATTTGTAACTAAATGATACATTAATTGAAACAAAACACGGTATAAACTGAGGAGTGACTCCCGTGAGGTTCATGTATTTTCTTCACTCCGCTGCTCTCATGTCAAGAAGCATCAGATCAGTGCATGCACTGCCTCGTCCAATCAGTGAGCGATACACAGTAAGGGGGCGGGGCGAGTATCTGAGGATTTCATCGGAGGATGGTCTGGTGGTTCCTCGCTTATAGCTCCTCCATTATCGCTCCTCGGTCCTCGTTCTGGCAAAAATAAGGCCATTGGGACGCTACTCAAGATGGCGCAGACAAATCAACTTCCGGTGAGACCGAGGAGCGAGGAAATGAAAAATAAGAGAAGTGAGAAGGGCCCACAGTCTGGTTATTATGCTGTTTGGAGGAGGCCTCACAGGTAAGAGCACTAACTAGCTACCATCACATGTACCTTAGCTTGACTTAAATGTATTAAACGTATAGTTAAGTAATATCAAAATATAAATAACTAATGTCATGCAAACATATTAATATTTGCTTGATTCCAGTGTTGAATTTAGCACAATTGCATACAAACGTTAAGGGATTTTAGGATTCTGAAGTATTATGCTAAAAACTCAATAACTTAGATTATTATTTATAGTTTTGCTGAATAGTTTCATGTCCGCTTGCCTTAGAAACGTAAAATGCCACGGCAGTGTGCAGATGGGGAGCATGTTAGCTTAGCTTGGTCGCTTCAGCTAGCTCTGGAACTTTCAGCTTGGTGGCAGGAGGTCCCGCCTCGGCTCCGCCTCTTTGCCCTTATTTGGAGCAGGCTGGAGTAGGCGGGAGTTGAACTCTGAAGTCACTGTCGAGCCGTTTGTGGCCGACTCCGCCTACTAACGGAGCGTCCACACAGCAGCGTACGTTGACGCTTGGAGGTGGGCGTATCTGAAGCTTGGGGATTTTTTGCGAGCAACACGACCAACAACCAATCACATGAATCTCCCGCCCCCGACATACAAAGCAATAGCAATGTTAAAACGAAGTAAACTGGATATAAAATCCCCAAACAGGCGAAAACCTACCAGTTTCACCCACTGTCTCTGCCACCTCCCTCCATGCCTCGCTCCTCCGGTTTGTATCCCGGTAGATGAACAGAGACTGATCATACAGCACCGGGTGATTCACTACCGCTACAATGAATTTTCCCTCCATTTTTTTGAATATGAGGAAATGACCTGCGTAGTCTCTCCCAGCATACACGCGGTTTGATTGGCTAGCGATTGTACTGGCAGATTTGAATAAACGGGATTTCATTGGCTGACGCCTCCGTCGAGGCGTCAAAAGTTGAACATTGCTCAACTTTTGACGCCAGCTACGCCAGCAACGCTCCACGTCGCTTCCCAAAATGCAGTTCGGCTAAAAGTGACGTCACCCCATTCAAAGTGAATGGGCAGAAGCGTTGGAAGCTTCAACGCACGCCGCTGTGTGGACGGGCCGTAACGGCCCGTCCACACAGCAGCTTTGAACAAATCTTGAAAATCTTGGAGCTGGGCGTGTCTGACAGCTTGGGGATTTTTTGCGAGCAACACGACCAACAACCAATCACATGAATCTCCCGCCCCCGACATACAAAGCAAAAAAAAACGGGGATTTTATGCGAGCAATATATATATATATATATAAACTCCCCAAACAGGCGAAAACCTACCAGTTTCACCCACTGTCTCTGCCACCTCCCTCCATGCCTGGTTCCTCCGGTTTGTATCCCGGTAAATAGTCTGGTCGTAAAGAACCGGGTGATTTGCTACCGTAATTTCTCGTTTGGAATATGAGGAAATGAACTGCGGTCTGGCTCTCCCTGCTTACACGCGGTTTGATTGGCTAGAGCTTCTACTGTCAGATTTGCATAAACGGGTTTGATTGGCTGACGCTTCCAGCTCAGCTTCAAAAGTTGAACATTGCTCAACTTTTGAATCCTGAACATCCTGGAAATCCTGGAAATCTTCGCTTCGCTCCCCCACAATGCAGTTCGGCGACAAGCGAGGAAAAGTGACGTCATCCCCATTCAAAGTCAATGGGCAGAGAAGCGTTGGAAGCGGTGGAAGAATCGTCTAAAGCTGCTGTGTGGACGTACGGTAAGGGCTTCTCGGCAACTCTGCAGAATCCTATGGGTGACGTCACGGACCCTAGGTCCATTTATATATACAGTCTAGGATTTTGACTCATTCCCATTACATTGTTGGTCCTTTTGCATCTATTTGTGTTGTCATTGTTCTGGTTTTGGAGTCAGACTCCCAGCCTGAAGTGTCTGAATTAACTTTGTCCTCACTGCCTAACAACCCCCTCCCCCACTTGAGTCCTGCAGAGATTTGTCCCTCCCGCATTCCTGTTAGTTTGGGGGAGGGAACATAAGGAAACAGAGCCTGTGAAACGTGTGGGAAAACTTTTTCTCGGAGTGATGCACTTAAAGTCCAATGTAGGAGCTGCATTTAAGTTGATTTTGTTTTGATTTATTTGGAACCTTTATTAATGCATTTTAATGCACACCAGTATAACATTCTTAAAATACATTTTTGAGGGCCTAAGACATTCTTCAAAATAATATTTAAAAACATTAAAAACATATATTTTTTGGAAATACTTTTTGAAAATACTTTCAAACATGCAGCAATGAAAAGCACAACAGTATATAAAACCCCAACAGTATAAAAAACATTCAGTAAAGAGCAATAGAAACAGAGAATATGAATGTAAAATAAAAAAGGCTCACTGAAAATGTACATGAAGATGAAACGAGATGAGATTCCGATTGAACACCAATGTCCTCTATTACTCTTTCTAGCAGCAGTTCAAATAAAGACCATTCATAAAAACCCTAAAGCAAAGTGATTGTGAGTAATTATAAAACATTAAACAGTTTCTAATGATGAGTCAAAGAGTCTCCATGTGTTGGCAAGTTTAATGAGAAAATAAAAGTTTTAAGTTTACAGCTCAGATTATTACAGCAGCAAGAATCACATTTACTGAGAACATAGAAAACTAACGGCCGTCACAATAAAATCAAATAATGAACATGAGATAATATTATATCAGAGTTTCACTAGAACAATGTTTCTTCAAACAAAACAAGAACATCACAAATGTATCTTGTCACTTCTCATACCGAACGTGTCTTAGTGTTTTGAACATCACTTGAAGTAAAACAAAAAGAAAGTACCAAAAAAGCACCTGAAACCTTTGAATTGAATCAAAACGTGGGAGAGACGTGTGATCTGAGGGTCTCAGATGTATGGGCATGCATTTAGAAATGTAAATGTGAAGCAATTGTTCGGCGACGACTCCTCTTAGACTTGATGTGAAACCTTCAGGAACAATAGGATGGAGGTGTGAACCCCTCCTCCCCTCATCTACCTCTATGGTTTTGGTATGGTTTTCTCCATGTCCACTTGTTGCTGATGGTTTTGGTAGAGGAGCTGTAGATGTTGCACTAACATCTGTAGCATGGTCGAGCTGTAGATTTTGCACTAACATCTGTAGCATGGTCAGTAGCAGTAGCTACTGGCGGTAGCTACTGCTACTGACCATGCTACAGCAGTGAGCAGCAGAGGTGGGGCTATGGCTTCATCGTTATCAGGAAATGACCGTATAGGGCGTACACACAGAGCCGTTTGCCCCCCCAGAGCGTTCCGTTTGCAGATATATCCACCTTGGGACCCGTTATCGTTTGCCGGGTCCGTTTCCGCGTTAGGGCCTCGTGTGAATGAACGGGCAATACGAAAGAGAAAAGTAGCGGATACAACCGTTTGCATTCTCGTGTAAACAGCACTTTAATGTCCTCTCCTGAAACGACCCCCCCCCCCAGATTAATCCTGCAGGTACTTCAATTTAACATTAGTCAAATAATTTGAAGTGCTACATGCAGGAATGTAGCACTTCAAAACACATTCAGAAATGAGAAATGAAAACAGAGAATAAGTTAAATAAAAAATATTTGAAGAAGTTTGTTATTGAACTGAGATGAGATACAGACTCACAAATGTTTACACTTGTTATTATTCATGTGTTATCTCTTCACAGATCTGACAGTGTTTTAAACATGGTAGCTGGTATTAAAAACAGTACAACAGATATGCTCTATAAGGGGAAAGACATAAATGTAAAATAGAGATTATTCAGTGAAAATTACACACAGTAAGAAAATATAATGAGGATATATTTGTAATAACTATTTCTGAACTTGAGACTCACTTACTCTCTTTTTTAGTTTTTCAAATCTCACAGCCTTCTTTACTTACACAGAGAATACAATAAATAAACTGGTTATGATAAAACATTAAAAAATATTCCCCACTATTCTTTAAACATTAATGGCATTAAAAGTAAATATACTATATATGTATATGACATGCACACTTTACAATCCACAGATGTTCCCCAAATATCTCATATCAAGTTCATACCCTTCTTAAACCTGCAATTATCCCTTTTATATAACAAATAAACATTGTTTTATACATTTCACAATTTGTTTTATAACTGTCTCAACACTGTAAGATGTTTATTTTCTTTTTTTAAAGGTCCCCTATTACAATGTTTTTCATCAATATATAAATGTCTCAGATATATACAAAACATGTCTCTGAAATGTTTGGCTCCAAATGCTAGCTTGACTCAGAAGATGATCAGATGGATGCAGAGTGAGTGCGCTGGTGGACTTTAAGATTATCAGATCTTGTGAAAGCTTTGTCACATTGGTCACAGCTGTATGGTTTTTCTCCAGTGTGAGTGTGTTCGTGGACTTTAAGATTACTACCTCTAGAAAAGGTTTTCCCACACTGGTCACAGCTGTACGGTTTCTCTCCAGTGTGAGTACTCAGGTGTCTCTTTAAATGTCCAGATCTTGTGAAGGTTTTCCCACATTGGTCACAGCTGTGACTTTTGAGTCCTGTTCTTCCTTTTATTTTCTAAAACAAAGCACACAAATGCAGAGAGTCTGTGATATGACATAAATATCACCCTCAAATCAAATGGGTGCATGCAAATATCTTTCTTTTAACACATTAACCTTGTGAATAGTGAACAAGTTTTATGTAGATTATAGCAGGATTACACATCATCTTTCTGTGTTTGTGGGGGCTGCATTTCCATTGTTGTTTATCTTTAGAGATGGTAATGTTGGCACACCGTAAAGCTCATAATGTACTTAAGAAATGTTAATTGATGCTAACGTCCTATCAAACGGACAAAAGGGATGCAGACGGACGTGCGGCTTAAGCGACGTCTGATGTATTGAGTTCTTGTCGTCCAATGGCTAGTTTATGTTTTAATTAAAAATGTTGCCAAAAAAGGCCTATTAGCCAACGTTTCAATATCAACCAAATATGTAAAGGTCATCATGTCTGTAATAATTTCATCCGTTTGCATATTTCTCCACTAGAGGACTGTAACAAGGTACACTTTCTGAAGTAAAGTAGTAGTTTGACATACTTTAATTTTCTTTGAGTACCTTATTCAGCTAACTTGTACTTCTATCCCACTACAGTTTAATTTGTACATATCAATACATAAGAAATATAATATAAAACACTACTTAAGTAACATTCAACCCAGTATTTTCCAAGTGGTTGGCGCCACAATGACAAACTACATTAAAATGCTCCGTATAATTTAATATTATATAATATAGGAGTTAAATGTATAAACACAGCAACA
Organism: Gymnodraco acuticeps; assembly: GCF_902827175.1. Taxonomy (NCBI): domain Eukaryota; kingdom Metazoa; phylum Chordata; class Actinopteri; order Perciformes; family Bathydraconidae; genus Gymnodraco; species Gymnodraco acuticeps. The sequence goes on from NW_022990305.1 coordinate 310,268, forward strand.
CAGAGCTAACGTTTTCTGCCTCTTTGGGTTCTAATACAGGTTTAAAGTCCATAAAATAAGACACATGTACCCCAGTAAAAGGGACAACATTGTTAGGAATATATTGTGATGAAGTGCTCACTCACCTGAGCTCCGGGGGTCTCTTTGTTCTCCTCCAAGCCGCTCTCACAGCTGTACGGTTTCTCCCTAGTGTGAATACGCTCATGATTCTTCAGGTTATCAGACCTTGAGAAGGATTTCCCACACTGGTCACAGCTGACACGATTGCGTAACTTTCTTCTTCTTTGTTTCTAAAACAGACAGAGGGATACAGATAAAGAGACTGTCGTGCAGAGATATCTAACAACACAAATAACATTTGAATCAAGTCTGTGGGGAAAAAACAACATGTTCAAGTCTCTTTTCTGCTTTCCTAGTAAATGTGATTGTTGCTGCTTTAATAGTCAGAGCTTCACACTTCAAACTTTTCTAATTATTCATTTAATTTCATTATAAGTTTCACATTTAACCACAAAAATAATTCCAGGGCAAGTTTATTTATTTAGCACCTTTCAACACAAGGCAATTCAAAGTGCTTTAGACAAATACATTAATTAAAAAGCAAAGATAATAACATTTAAAAGAAAAAATACATGAATAAAAGTTACAGTGCAGTTTAAAATATGAATAGTTTAACTAAAAGGAGCGGCAAAAATAAAAGTCTTCAGCCTGGATTTGAAAGTAGTCAGAGTTGCAGCGGACCTGCAGGTTTCTGGGAGTTTGTTCCAGATATTTGGAGCATAATAACTGAACGCTGCTTCTCCACGTTTAGTTCTGACTCTGGGGACAGAAAGCTAACCAGTCCCTGAAGACCTGAGAGTTCTGGATGGTTCATAATTTAGCTGAAGGTCAGAAATGTATTTTGGGCCTAAACCATTCAATGCTTTATAAACGAGCAGGAGTATTTTTGAAATAAATTATTTGACACACAGGAAGCCAGTGTAAAGACTTCAGAACAGGAGTGATGTGATCCACTTTCTTAGTGTTAGTGAGGACTCGAGCAGCGGCGTTCTGAATCAGCTGCAGTTTCTAATGGATTTTTTCGTGAGACCTGTGAAGACACCATTGCAGTAGTCCAGTCTACTGAAGATAAAAGCATGGACAAGTTTTTCCAAATCATGCTGTGACATTAGTCTTTTATTTCTAGATATATTCTTTAAGTGATAGAAGGCTGATTTAGTAATTGTTTTTATGTGACTGTTGAAACTCAGGTCAGAGTCCATAACTACACCTAGATTTCTGGCTTTATCTGTCGTTTTGAACATTGCAGACTGAAGCTCAGCGCTAACATTTATACGTTCTGCCTTGGCTCCAAAACCCATTGCCTCAGTTTTGTCTTTGTTTAATTGGAGAAAGTCATCCAGTCATTGATTTGTTCAATGCACTTACTCAGTGTTTGGATTGGAGCATAGTCTCCTGTTGAAATGGTTATGTAAATGTGTGTGTCATCTGCATAGCTATGGTAACTTATTTGGTTGTTTTTCATTATATGAGCCAGTGGTAGCATGTAGATGTTAAAGAGGCCCCAAGATGGAGCCTTGAGGAACCCCACATGTCATATTTTGTCAACTCATATGTGTATTTACCTATAGAAACAAAGTTGTTTCTGTCCTTTAAGTAGGATTCAAACCAATTTAGAACTGTTGCCGAAAGTCCCACCCATGGTTTTCCAGTCGGTCTAGTAATATGCTGTGGCAACACATTCTCACTCCCAACTCAACTAAAAATAATATTATCAAACATAATATTAAAATTAACTCTTATTTTGAAAATACAGCTTCCTGTGTTCGAATGAGCTGCTCCGACCCTCGGTCCTGGTGGACTCCAAAAGTCCGACATTATACAATCAAATAAATAAATGAACACAAGGATAATTGTGTCTTATTGTTGAGTAAATAACAGTGTGTGGTTTAGAAAATAATACAAAATTAGAAGGAAAAACCGATGAAACAATACAGATTTCAGTTTTCTGAGTCCCTACTCTCCCCCTAACTGATGGCAACAAAAGTCAGACATTATTCAATTAAAATAAAGAAGTAAAACACAATAAGTGTGGCTTGATATTGACTAAGAAAAAGGTTGATAAACGCTGTGAGAATGGATCTGCGGTGCGGAGAGCATTTTGCCGCGATCCCAACTCGTCTATTACCAACGTTCAGGGAGCTCTATGCAAGTCAATGGGACTCCCTGATAGTTGAAACTCGACGCTAACGGCCCGTCCACACAGCGGTGTGCGTTGAAAGCTTCACCATTCACTTTGAATGGGGTGACGTCACTTTTCGCCAAACTGCATTGTGGGAAGCGAAGCGGAGCTTTGATGGTGTGGCTCGCTGCAAAAGTTGAGCAATGTTCAACTTTTGAAGCCTCGGCAGAAGCGTCAGCCAATCGAATCATATGCCAGTACAAGCTCTAGCCAATCAAACCGCTGCTTGTGTGTCAGGGGCTGGAGATTCATGTGATTGGTTGTTGGTCGAGTTTCAGACACGCCCGCCGGCAAGCTTCGACGCACGCCGCTGTGTGGACGGGCCGTAAAGGGCCCCTTCTTGCGTTGGAAAGTGACGACAGTTACCCTGACATAACGTCAACATAAGCCGAGTTGGGAGTGAGAAGGTGTTGGTTGTGGTCAACAGTGTCAAACGCAACGCTGAGATCTAACACTGAAGTTCTGCCACTGTCTGTGTTTAAGTGGATGTCATTGAAGACCTTTACAAGAGCAGTCACAGTGCTGTGGTTTGGTCGAAAGCCTGACTGGAACCCATCGAAACAGTGTTTTAAATGCAATACATTTCTCAACTGTTAAAAAACAACTTTTTCAATGATTTTACCTAGAAATGGGAGGTTTGATATGGGCCTGTAATTGTTCATTACTGAAGCATCTAAATTATTCTTTTTTAAGAGCGGTTTAATGACTGTAGTTTTCAGGGCCTGTGGAAAAGCACTTGAGTGAAGAGATTTGTTTACTATGTGAAGTAGATCTGAGGCCATGCAATGAAAAACATTTTGAAAAATCCTGTTGGAATAATATCAAGGAAGCAGGAGGCGGATTTCAGAAGTTGAATAATGTCCTCTAGGTTTTTATCATTAATCTGATGGAATTGTGTCATGGTGTTTGAATTGATATTCGGTGTACACAGGGACAAAACATTTGCTGTTCCTTATGCAGAGGCACTGACTGTATATTTTCTTGCCAGTCACTTCCTTTACCTTAGTTGGAGCAATGGCATCTATAACATTTTACATTTTTTAATTAAAATGATCTACTAGCTCATTTACTGAGATCTTAGGAAGGGCAAGTGTGGAAGAAAAAATCTGAGTAAACATTTCCCTAGTATTTTCAGTTAAATATCGCTTGTGGTTAACACTTTTTGAACAGAAATAGAGCTTTCAAAGAAAACACAGGAATGATCAGAGAGTGCAACATCAGTCACCACAACCTTAGAGATATTCAGAGCCTTTGACATAATTAAGTCCAGAGTGTGCCCCTTTTTGTCCTGGAAAGAGTTGAGAGTGCCATCCGCCCTTGAGCCTGCACACAGCACATATCAGATAGAGTTTGCTGCGTTTTGTACACACACATTCTTATCATGCTTCAGAGACAGCAGATGTTGTCTTGAAGGGGGTGGTTGACGTAGGCATGGTGATGAAGACGGGGGAGATGGTGCGTGGCTCTGCTTCAGTGATTGTGGTGGGCGTCGTTGAGGGGCGGGGGTAAAGGACATGCTGCCAACCCCGTGTATCACCTTCTTGCGGTCATTGAACTCCAGGCGGATGGGCAAGGGTGAAAGGGTGAGTGGAGAGTAGAGAGAGCTGGGGGGTGAAGGAAGAGTATCCTCAAAAGTCTTGATAGGGGGGGGTGAAGGGCGGTGGAGACTCCTCCATTTGTCTCATGGGTCTCCCATAATCAAGACATTCCTCAGGCGGGTGCATTGATACTTCTTCAAGGTTTTCTGCGCCTTTTCTGTGTCTTTCTCCTGTTTGGATTCCTCTTGTGTCTTGTCCTTGGCAGAGGGAACAGATTGATGACGCAGGCAGTTTAATATGTTAGAGATAAACAAGCTTACTCCTGACTTATTCAGGCAAACTCCATCTGCCTTAAAAATATGTCTGCGATCCCAAACAAAGTTAAAATTGTCAATAAAATTGACAGAATGGTCATTAGAGGCAGTTGAAAGCCACGTGTTCAGTGCAAACAATCTGCTGAATATCTCCACTCCTCTTCTGACTGGCGGTAGAGGGCCACTGATGAACACCTCCGCATTTAGAGAGCTGACAGTTTCCAACAAACATTTAAAGTCTTCTTTCAGCACTTCTGACTGTTGTTTCACAATATCATTTGTTCCAATATGCAATATCCAGTACTACATTTTTCACAGTCAGCCCCAATATGCAGGATCTTCTCAGCCAAGTCAGAGACTTTTTACATCTCTTACAGCAGATTCACCCACAATCAGAGTTTCAGGCCTAGTAGTTAGCGTTCCCTTTAGCCTTTTACTTTTGGAGTAGCTATTGGTCCTCACCCTGCTGTGTGAAGAGGACAGGTTATCCAGGTCATCAGAAATAAATCTCCGGTTCTGGGTCAGTGGAGCGTATCTGTTCTGGATTGGCACACTTGGTGGTTTAGGAGGATTGTTTGTAGTTCTCCCTTTAGCAGCTGTCCGCTGTTTCCTATTATGAAGAGGGGTTGAAGAGGCGCTCTTCCTGGGTGATAACAATGCAGGCCAGTGGGTCGCATCACAGATTTCAGAGCGATGGGCTCTGCTTGTTATTCGTCCTCCCAAATCCCATGGAAATGATTTACTCTTAGGCTTTGCACCCAGAGAGTTCCAGGGAGGACTACCACTTGTAGATTTATTACCCAGTACACAACCCTCCTGTTCCTTGGAATCCTTGTAGCTGCTAACTAGCTGTGAGTTAGCATGCCTTTTTCCATTATTCTGCAACACTGGTAAAGTCGTGTCATTCCCACATAGTCCATTCACTTCCACGTTAACTTCCAACCATTACTTTTTCATTTCCAACAGGGCCATCTTCTGTAGAAGTTTGTGGAAGTCATCTGTAGAGAATGGAGGCATTTTGCTGCCAACTAGCTTAAGCTAAATAGCATGCAGTATCAGGCTTTAGCTGTTGTTAGGCCAAGCTACTGTAAGACTGAGGTCGTCGTCAAAATATGCCTGAAACCCTCCATCTATTTACAAAGAATAACTGTCCCAGTGATAAGTTAATGTCCAGGAGCCCCTGCTCAAAGTTTTCAGAAAAGAAAAATAGGAAAATTCCATTAGAAATCCTTCTCACAAAGCACTTTGCTTTTAGAAAAATCCCTTAGAACAAACGGAGAGTATCATGGTTCTCACACACATTTCCCTTTTCTGTTATATGGTGAACAACAAAGTGCTGCAAACTGACCTGAGAGGAGGATCCTGCTGTTGCATTTCTCTCCATGCTTCTTCTCCGGATGTTTCTCTGAGATAAACTCTGCAGCTCTGCAGCTCTAACCCTAAATATAACCCTCATTCACACCCCTCCCCACTTCCTGCAGACCCTCCCCTCCTCCAAATGTCTGGAGCATGCATTTAGAAATGTAAATGTTCAGTAATTTCTCAGACAACACATTACCCTTCGTGTTTGAATGTTTTGTATGTCTGTTTTACATTAATGGTTGCATTTAGCAATCTTTACAATCATGAATCACATTTATGCGTAACAAGTGACAGGAACATTATTTGCTATTATTTCCAGACTGGATGAATGAAAGGGTATACAAATAATTCATTTGAATATCAGGATTCTATTGCCCAAAATGGATTTACTTCGGATATGGGTTGTTCTACATAAACCTAAAATCATCACACTCTCTGAAACTTGGCTTAGTAGTAACATTTCCGATAGTGAACTACAAATCACAAATTATTTGCTTTGCAGATCTGATAGATGCAGCAGGGGTGGAGGTGTGGCTATTTATGTCTCTTCTGACCTTGTGACTGAGCTAATTGCTACTTCTATAGAGCCTCTACATTTTGAATGCATTTTTCTTAAAATTATTTTTATAGCTTAACTATTGGTAGTATCTATAGGCCACCTTCTTCACCTGCAGTCTTTTAACCATATCATTGACACTATCAACTCCATTTCCTGCGGCAATGAAATAATCTTGCTTGGTGATTTCAACAAAAATTGGTTGGATAAATTATCTGATAGAGAGAAAAAAGTTTTCAGTAGTCTAAATGTTAAACAGCTAATTAATGAGCCAACTCGTATCACTCTTAGAACCCAATCTCTGCTTGACTGGATACTGGTGTCACACCCTGACAGAATCTTAAAAGCTGGTGTCATGTCGGATTACTTCAGCGATCATTCAATTGTTTATTGCTTATGGAAAATTAAATTAATTAAACTACCTCCAAAACTAGTCAAAATCAAACAATATAAAAAATTGTTGATGTTGATTTATTTATTAATGATGTTGTTGCCCTTAATTGGGACAGATTTCAACTAATACCTTTTGTACAAGATGCTTGGGATTTTCTGCATAAAGAGCTCACTGATGTCATGAACAAACATGCACCTGTGAGAACGGTTAAGGTCAAAGGTCAACATCTCCCTTGGATCAATTCTGAACTCATCAGTCTCTTTAGGGAAAGGGATAAAGCATGGTCGATATATCGTCATTCAAGAACTATAGCTGATTGGGAAGTATACAGGCATCTTCGAAATCTGAGTAAAACCAAAACACAAAATGCTAAATCTCAGATAAGGAAATATATGATACATTATGATGTGATATGCCGCGGACTGTACGTAATGTTACTTTGATCCGGTTACTTATGTTGTGGCAGATATTTAAGTAAGCTTTCTTAACGCTAATGTTATAATAGTCAGATTGCTCTGAAGATGTGAGGTGATATTCTATTAATGTTCACGTTCACACAGTCGGTGATTTTTGCCGGCCGTCTTTCCTGCAATCGCAGCTTTCTCCTGTAATATGACTTGATCGCTTTAAACTCCACACACTGAGCTCTGATTGGTCAGCAGGCAGTGCATTCACTGAGTTGAGCTCTTAGCCTGCAACCTAACCTGGTCCCGACCAGGTTAGCCGCACAGCATAAGTTACCATGGAGATCCAGCCTGCTAAAAAGAGAACCAGCGTCGTAGGACCGGAAACCCCGAGTTTTCCCTGAAGTTAGCCGGCTAAAGGAAAATCCTGCTTCGTAGTATACCCCCCTGGTCTCTGGTCTAATTACTTTACTGTATCCACTCCAGTATAATCTAGAGTTCTTCTGATCCATTAGCTTACCAAGATAGTAGGGCTGTACCCGAATATTCGAATATCCGAATATTCGTTCGTTGGAGTACTATTCGGGTTTCAATATCGTTATTCGGATATTCGTTTTGTTTGTTTTTTCCCGGTTTTTTTTCAAATTGAATTTATTGAAATCTCCAATATCAACGTACGAGCTTGTTCGGGGGGTGCTGACACTTAACCATAAACGTTATCGTTTACTTTCTCCGTCTTTATATGTAGATATTACCTTTCTCCGTTAATCTCCGCCACGTTGTTTCCAAAGCAACAACAACTTCCTGTCAACAGCGCTACCTCTCCTTCAAAATAAAAGCATATCCATAAATAGGAAGCCAAGCCAAATTACACTTAAGACATATAGGCCTACAACTGCAACGAAAGTAACAAACACAATGCGATATCCTTTTCACTTTCAAAGAACACAAATTGGGTTAATATTTATAAAACAACAATACTGTAGAATAACAAAATGAATGCCGTGAATACACCATACCCCCGCGCGGGCCGAATATTCGCTGCTGATTACTACCGAATATCCGGAGACCGAAAAATGGTATTCGGGACAGCCCTACAAGATAGCAAGTGCTACACATACTTTCTATAATCATTGTCTGCTAGTTTCCCATTATATTGACCTCCTTTGAGTATTTTTCTTTGAATTATCTGTTTTTCTTTTGTTATCACTGTATTTTCCATTGAACAAGTGTACCACCAAAAATAAAAAGTATCTGACATGTTATTTTTCATTTCTGAATAAAAAGGAAACTTGCTTTAATGTGGCTGACATTTTAAAATGTTCCTTAGAGCTGGATGAATAAAGATTAAAGGAAAAGTAGAAATGGTGCATGTCATTTGTTGTGATTATTTCTGGTGTCTAAAAGACTGAGTCATCAGCATAGAGGTTACTTCAGCTTGAAGGACCTCACCAAAATATAAAAATAGCATTTTGCTCAGTTTCTGCCCTTTTTCAACTACTTTTGCTTCTTTACATCTATTTTGAGACTATGCAACTATTTTAGTCCCTTTGACTCTATGTTCCTTCATCTTGAGTTTACTTTTTGTAATTTTACATCTACTTTAGTAGTAGTAATAGTTAAGCATATATTTGGAGTCTTTTCCATTAATTTAGGTCCTTTTTAAATCTATTTCAAGTTATTTCCTTATCTTTGAGTTCTTTTTCAACTATTTTTGGCTGTCTTGCCACAAATATTCAGCGTTTTGAATTTATTTTGAGTCATTCCCATTACATTTTTGGTCCTTTTGCATCTATTTTCTTTGGCATTGTTCTGGTCCTGAAGTGTCTGAATGAACTAAACACACACACACACACACACACACACACACACACACACCATGTATACATCACTTCAGGGGACATTACATTGACTTACATGCATTTCCTGGAGACTTATCCTAACCTTAACCATAACCAACACATGCCTAACCCTAACCCTAACCAAGTCTTCTCCCTAAAATTAATGATTCCCCTCATGGGGACCTCCAATTTATCCCCATAAGGGAAGCCAGTCCCCACACGTGACTATGTAAACAGATTTAGATCCCCACAAGTATAGTAATGCTAACACACACACACACACACACACACACACACACACACACACACACACACACACACACACACACACACACACACACACACACACACACACACACACACACACACACACACACACACACACACACACACACACACACACACTTAAAGGCCCTGACACACCAGGCCAAAATTGGCCGTTTTCGTTAGTCGGACCACGAAGCGTGCCCTGTCACCCAAACTCAATTTGGTGTGTCCCGCACCGTCGGCCGTGACACGCCTTATTTGGCTATTCATGGCCGACGCACGGCCGATTCAACATGTTGAATCGGCCGTGCGTCGGCTACAGGCAGTCGGACAAATACATCACTCTGATTGGCTGTTCAGCTAGCGAATCAGTGCATGAGAAGCGAAACGGTTGCTTGAGAATGTCTTCCACACGCAACACTCCAATGGCTGATAGCTCCAGTACCGCACAAAACATGTTTTCGATGGACGAGAGTGAAAATGGAACGCACACGCTATTTGTTGTTTGTTTATATCACGTAGTCTGTTCTTCTTCTGTCTTCCGGTTGTTGCCTCTTTTGAATGACGAATACACACTACCGCCGCCTGCTGGTAAGGAGAGTTATTGCCACTCACGCATGCACAGTTCGTACGTGCTCGGCTGAAGTCTTTGCGGTGTGTTCCAGTGCGACACATGGCCAAGACGCAGGAGAACACGGCGACGCAACAGTGAGTGGCAATAACTCTCCTTACCAGCAGGCGGCGGTAGTGTGTATTCGTCATTCAAAAGAGGCAACAACCAGAAGAAGAACAGACCGTGATATAAACAAACAAATAGCGTGTGCGTTCCATTTTCACTCTCGTCCATCGAAAACATGTTTCATGCGGCACTGGAGCTAGATTTGGGTTCTGCCCGCTCTGTATTAATGTCATGTGGATTTTCCTGTCATGTTGACAGGTTATCATCATGTAGGCGTTGATAAAAGCTCATTCTAATGTTGTGTTATGTGTGTATGAAGGTACGAAATAAAGTTTTGCATTGCCTATCCTACTGTCGCAACCGAGTGTGAAGCGGCTGGGATGAGGATCAGCACCTCCAAATCTGAGGCCATGGTTCTCAGCAGGAAACCGATGGACTGTCCACTCCAAGTAGGGAATGAGTCCTTACCCCAAGTGAAGGAGTTCAAGTATCTCGGGGTCTTGTTCTCGAGTGAGGGAACAATGGAGCGTGAGATGGGCCGGAGAATCGGAGCAGCGGGAGCGGTACTGCAGTCGCTTTACCGCACCGTTGTGACGAAAAGGGAGCTGAGCCAGAAGGCAAAGCTCTCTGTCTACCGGGCCATTTTTGTTCCTACCCTCACCTATGGTCATGAAGGATGGGTCATGACCGAAAGAACGAGATTGCGGATACAAGCGGCCGAGATGGATTTTCTCCGCAGGGTGGCTGGTGTCTCCCTTAGGGATAAGGTGAGAAGTTCGGTCATCCGGGAGGGACTCGGAGTTGAGCCGCTCCTCCTTCGCGTCGAAAGGAGCCAGTTGAGGTGGTTCGGGCACCTAGTTAGGATGCCACCTGGGCGACTCCCTAGGGAGGTGTTCCAGGCACGTCCAGCTGGGAAGAGACCAAGGGGTAGACCTAGGACCAGGTGGAGGGATTATATCTCTTCGCTGGCCTGGGAGCGCCTTGGGATCCCCCAGGCAGAGCTGGTTGATGTCGCCAGGGAAAAGAACTGCTACCCCCGCGACCCGACCACGGATAAGCGGGAGAAGATGGATGGATGGATGGATTGCCTATCCTGCTATTTGTGTTTATTCTTTTAATCACACAGCGATAAGAAACAATAACAATGTGCCTACATAACTGTCAGTTGCAGCCCTAGCATTAGTATTGGTTATAGTAACAGCAACAACATTAAAATACTTCTAGGCAGATTGAGGAGGATAATGGGAGAATGAACAGAGGGGCAGAAACATCCATCTGAATAATAATAACTTTATTTGTATTGCACCTTTCATACAGGGGATTGCAGTTCAAAGTACTTTACATCAGTAAGAAATAAGATATAAAATCAGTGTAAAACAAGCAGCAAGAGCAAAGCATAAAGTGGGATAAAATAATGCAGATATATTATATATATATATAGTAATCCCAACAGACCACCTTGTTTATGGTTTGATTCAGTTTTAGTAGAATATAAAATACATGAATGAATGATGAAATGAGCACATAAAGTGCAGACATACTATAATTATATTGAGGCACTTGAGACTAATCCTGCAACTGTATAGTTCTGCTCCACAACAGTTCGAGAATGAGGAAACCATCACGTATGAGAGGCTACATGTGAATAGAGGGGCAGAAAAACGGCTTGCACATTTACATTTCAATCTTGAACAATGAACAGCGGTAGACAGTATCTCATTTAGTATCATCATCCTGCGCTTCGCCGGAGGCCTTCAAGTGCCGAGTGTGCTTGGCCTCTCTGAGCGGTGCCGGTGTGGTGCAGATGGTGGATTCTGCCAGGGGAGTGCAGGGCTCAGCATCAAAGTTGAAGGACTCCTCAGTGGTGCTGGTCGAGGATTCACTGCTGGTGCCACCGGGCGTTGATTCTGCAGCCACCGGACTTTCCTTACATTTTTTGAAATAAATTCACAGTTAGTTGGATTTAATACCATGGCTTCTTAAAACTGTTTACTAAGCATTCATAACAAAACAATACCCTGAAATGTGTGTGCCATTAGTTTGGGGTGTGGTCAAGTGTGAGAGGTACATTGTAGACACATTGTGATGCTCTATTCAGATGCTAAAGACATACTTCTAGAAGATTCAGAACACTACAAAATATAATCAAGACATATTTGATCATGTATTATTATAGGTTAAGATAAAAGCGTTATTGATCCCATGGTGAATTTCATAAGCTACCCAGCAGTATATCATGTAATTTCAATTAGCTCCTCCTTTACCAGCTGCAACATTAAGGTGATGAACAGATCAATAATTATAATACATATATTATTCTGTTATTGTTATATTTAACACTGTAACCACCAAATGAATGAAAATAATGTTTTTGTAAATGAAAGAAGCAAGAAACACTTATTTGTACTCAACAAATAAAATAGTTACCGTGATGGTGAGGTTCGAAGTACTCTCCTTCCTTCTTGTGTAGGGCTCTAAAAACTGCAGCCTGGTTATGACTCACTGCTGTCTGCCAGTCCTTTGTGCTCCACAACTACCCGAAGGGGCAAGTTTCCTGTACCGGGTGTACTGGGTTCGCATATAATCCCAATTCTTCCTCAGCTCTTTCTCTGGAGCACACAAATAAACGATGTAAGCATTGTGGCTAGTTAGCATGTCCAATTCATATCTATATGCAGTGCCAAACTGCACAGCTAGCAATAGCTAGCAACAAAACACAAGGTTGAAATAACAAATTACATTTCACGTTAACGTCACTGTACGCTGGCAAACAATAAAAACCCAACAGTATCTGCTAAAGAGCTCAATTGATGAAAAAGATTATCCGAGAAACCAAGTTGCGTTTCGCTATCTCGCCAGAGTCCGGTTTTCACTACTCGGTTCGAGTACCTTTTCTCTGTGATGTCGTACAGAGCTGGCCTCTCCTGGATCAAGGTAATGAGCAGGTCTTCGTTTCCGTCATTCCAGATCGCCATGATGAGATGAAAATGAATAGCAGTCTGTAGAGGCTTCTCAATACTCAAATGTCCCCTCCTCGACTCCTCGGTCCTCGGTCCTCCGGTAGTGACCCGGAAATGAATTTCAGCGCGCCATTTTGAAGGACATCTCATTTCTCTAAATGCACACAGAGGACCGAGCGTCGAGGAGGCTCTCTGGAGGAGCTCTAACCGAGGATACACTGATGGTTCCTCCACGGTTCCTCCACGGATGCATTTCCGGGAACGGTGGAGGCGTGACGCACGGCCGGACTTATCTCAGCCAATGACAGCTATGCATGCATCCCCTGGATATTATTTTATTTTAGAAACTGCTTTCATCACGTCGCGATGTTTCCAGAGAGAACAGCTGTAAGGTCCGTGCAGAAAGCAGAGCAGTGTGTATAATATATATCACTCAGTATAACAGGCCTACTCTCTTTATTTGCTTTAGTTTAGTTGATATCTACAAACAAAGAGTCGATATTTTTCTAAGACCATTTAGTGCTTCACATAATAAAATACACAACGGCTTATGCTTTAGGAGCTGTAGGTGTGTGTGGTAGGAGTGTGTAGGTGTGTGTTGTACAGTGCGTAAATGCGGCGGACAGACGGGTCTCAGTTGGTTTGGTGTCCTCTGCTTACTTTTAATACTTGTAAATACAACTTTTGGCCCGTAATTTCAATTCCCCATTTCAGCGACCAGAGAGAGGGGGGGGGGATATATCCAGTCTCTGATTGTGTTACGTTATTATGAGAGTGCTCTCATACTTTAAAAATTGTATATATTTATATAAATATATTTGTGTGTGTGTGTCCGCATCTGTAGCCTGTTATTGTCTCATTATACCGCACTCTCAATGAATTCAAAGTAAATATGTGGGGGAACAAAGTTCAGCTGATCTAACAGAGATACAGCGCTATGACAAAACACTCGACAGCTGATGCAGCTGTTGCCACGTCATAATGAACGGACATCTCTTTAAAATGACCGCTCAGAGGAGAGGAGTTCTCATTTCTTTAAACATCTGCTGCTTCCCCTCCTCTCTCCTCGGTTCCCCTCCTCGGTCCTCTGCTCGCATCTCCTGTGGGCGGGTCTAAGTCTCGAGGAGGGGAACCGAGGAGGGGAACCGAGGAGGGGAAATTTGAGTATTGAGAAGCCTCTTGTGTGTGCCTTCTTAAATCGTTTGTTTACGTCCCTCACTTCCGTTTCGCTTCTCATGCACTGATTCGCTAGCTGAACAGCCAATCAGAGTGATTGCTTGGTCCGACTGCCTGACCCGATGCATGACCATGCATCGGGTCAGGCAATCCAAATAAGGCGTGTCACGGCCGACGGTGCGGGACACACCAATTTGAGTTTGGGCGACAGGACACGCTTCGTCTTCCGACTAACGAAAACGGCCGAAATCGGCCTGGTGTTTCAGGGCCTTAAGGGGCAGTGAAACGTGAGGGCCTAACACAGCTGAATCCCAACTCCCAAGGCTGAAGCTCACGTCAGGGGTGCTGGATCCCTCAACAAAAGACACGACAGTATATCAGTTCATTGGATACAGATTCATACAGATAATAAAAACACTAATACTCTTGGGAGATTAGTAATTGGAACAACAATGTAAACAAAGGCATCAAAAACGAACAACTATAACAAACCAAAATAAGGGAAACAAAACAGTAAAACAAAACAGCAGTGGTGGACAATCTATAAAAGAACAAAGCACATGTTACAGAAAGGCCGCCATAAACATTAACTTTGTAAAAAACCATGATCGCTCATACCTTATGACACACACACACACACACACACACACCACACACACACACACACACACACACACACACACACACACACACACACACACACACACACACACACACACACACACACACACACACACACACACACACACACCCACACACACCCACACACACACACACACACACACACACACACACACACACACACACACACACACACACACACACACCACACACACACACACACACACACACACACACACACACACACACACACACACACACACACACACACACACACACACACACACACACACACACACACACACACACAATACTGCTGGTCTTGTCACTGTCACAGGCAAAGCCACACCCAGAGCCTAACATGTCACGGAAACGTCTCGGTCGAATGGGGAAGAACTATCAGGTATCAGATGTTTAAATATTGTTTACAAAGTGAAGGGAATGCGGAAGTGGGCGGTACCTCTGGAGCACAATACTACGGTGGCCGAAAAGCGGTTTACCTATAAGGTCAGCTACACTCGGATCAAACTGTAAAAATATGCAATGCTGATCAAACATGAATAATAGTTAGTTATATAGTTCGTTAGATAGATCACTGATACTTTTTTGGTACTATTATATGTTAATTACATTTATTTTAAGGCATTTTTGTGACCGTTTCCTTATTTTTATTGCTGTGGACGTGTAAGCTTTGTACCTTCACATATGAAAAGAGGGGGAAACTACTGAGACATTACAGATTGAAACATGGAGGGTACACAAGAACACCACCATTACCGTGTGTTCATGATTTGTGCTGCACATTTAAGTCCTTCAATGCTATAAAGACACATCAATCAAGAGCACACTCTCAGATTGATTACCATTGTAGTGCTGCTCCAATGTCAACTTTGTGAATTTAAAGAACCATGTGCATACACATATCCGGATGCGCCAAAATGTTCAATGCCCCTACCAGGATTGTCATTTTGAAATCAGTGTCTATACATTATGTAATTCCCACAAAAGCAGGAACCGTGATGGCAGACAGAGGCATCGTTTAAGATGGGAATTTTGATGAATACAGAAACATTTGATCAAACTGAAACTGCAGTTGTCCAGACTGAAAATGAAAGGGACATTCAAGACACAACAGATTTTGAAGAAGATGATTTGGTGGTAGATAATATCGATGACTTGACATGGCAGCTTGAGAATAATTTGGCAGCCCTTTTCCTCAGAATGGAGGGGGCTCTCTCATTCCTCTCGCACCCGTGTGAGCCTCGCGCTGCGGCTGTCTGTTGTTGTATCAACTACTATTAAATGATTGTTATATTTTCATACCCCTCGTCTCGACTCCCAGCTTTTTGTTACAGCCCAAGAGCCGGGTTGTAACATGGTAGCTGATATTAAACAAAGTACAACAAATATGCTCTATAAGGTGAAACACATACATGTAAAATAGAGATTATTCAGTGAAAATTACACACAGTAGGAAAATATAATGAGGATATATTTGTAATAACTATTTCTGAACTTGAGACACTCTCTTTTTGGAATTTTCAAATCTCACAGCCTTCTTTACGTACACAGAGAATACAATAAATAAACTGGTTACATGATAACACATTTGAAAAAATATTCCTCTGTAAAACATTTAGAAAACATTTTTTGCATTATTTTTTAAACATTAATAGCATTAAAAGTGCATATAAGATAAGATAATATGAGATAAGATAAGAAGTACTTTATTGATCCCAATTTAGGAAATGTTGGGTGGCAGAATACAATACAAATTCAAAGAGTAGAAATACACAAGAAAGTAGCGAATATACATGTTGAATTTAACCAGGTATTACATATACAATACAATACAGCTTTATTTATAGAGCACTTTAAACCTCCAGACCAAAGTGCTGTACAGGCAAATAAACAAAACAAAACATACAAAAAATAACGCAGCACAGCTCACACACCATAAAACAAGTACAAGTAAAAACAATAGACAATTTAAAAACAATAAAAGCAATGCTCTAAAATATGTTAATACGCTAAGGAGAAGAGGTGAGTTTTAAGAAGTGATTTAAAACAGGCAGTGTGGAGGCCTGTCTGATGTGCAGGGGCAGATCGTTCCACAGTGTGGGAGCCGCTACAGAGAAGCAACGGCTCCCTCTGAGCTTTGATTTGGTTCTGGGCACATTCAGGAGCAGTTGATCCGCTGACCTGAGAGGGCGGTTTGGGCGTGTAAGGGTGTAGCAGCTCAGAAAGATATGGAGGGGTCATGCCATTTAGGGATTTAAAAGTAAATAAAAGGATTTTGAAATGAATCCTAAAATGTATTGGCAGCCAGTTCAGCGAAGCCAAAATGGGGGAAATGTGGTCATATATCCGTGTGCCAGTTAAAAGCCTTGCTGCTGCATTTTGCACCAGCTGCAGACGAGCGAGGGAGGACCCACTGACCCCCATTTAGAGAGAGTTACAGTAATCCAGACGAGTGGTGACAAAGGCGTGGATTACTGTCTCAAACTGCTGTCTGGAGAGAAAAGGTTTTATTTTGGCTAGCTGCCTAAGGTGATAAAAGCTCGTTTTTACCACCGATTTAATCTGACTCAAGTTTTAGTTCATATATATACACTGAATATAGTGACATTTATTTAGGTAACAACGCAGAAATTCTAAGTAGATTTTACAGATGATATTTAAAGTAAATTCTACTTACAGTATAGAAGTGTTTATAACAACAGGTACAGGTACAAGTAAACTTTACTGTGTTTTCTGTTTTTGTTACTTAATTTGACTCACTATTGCATAGTATATTTTACTTAAATATTTAAGTAATATTTACATGTTATGTATTCTACCTTTAACAGCACTACTCTAGTATGTGTTTGTTATATTATGGGCTTCTTTTATAAAACATATTAAAACCCTGTCAAATAAGGGGATACAACACATGAAACAATGGACTCTTTAAAACAGCAACTTTATGTTTTGAAACACTAGTATCAGCCAGGACTAAGCAACAGTTTACAATGGTTCAAACATATACAACCTGGTGCACACAGCACCTACAATTTTTTTCATCTCACAGCCTTCTTTACTTACACAGAGAATAAAATAAATAAACTGGTTACATGATAAAACACTTTAAAATATTCCTCGGTTAAAACATGTAAAACATTATTTTTCCATTATTTGTTAAACATTAATCGCATTAAAAGTACAAATACTAAATTCATTAAATAAATAATAATTATCAGAATAATATATTTTTTGAATTCTCGTTCTATTATTTGTTCTTAGTAAATCAAGGCCAATCTTAAAAATATAATGCAAAAGTGATTTGAAGTCATTATAAGGTATTAAACAGTATTGCAATGATGAGTAAAAGAGTCTCTTTGTGTCGACAAATTTAATGAGAAAATAGAAAACAGGTTTTCGATCAGATGTACTGACAAAATAGAGAATAAAACAGGCGTCACATTTGAGCCTAATTACCAAATTATAATCACTAATGCTTTAACTCGAATCACAATAGTATATGAAACACATTCAGTAAAATAAAAACAGGCTCTATACATCGGAAATGAAGATTATTCTATAACAAATACAGTCAGTGAGCGATGAGGTTTGAGTCTACCTCACAGTGATTATAGGGAAGTACAAACATAACATGATAAGAGGAAATGCATCTCGAGCTGCACTGGTCACAGCTGTATGGTTTCTTTCCAGTGTGAATGCTCTCGTGACTTCTCAAGCCAGAGCTCTGTGAAAAGACTGCTCCACATTCCTCACAGCTGTACGGTTTCTCTCCGGTGTGAACTCGCTTGTGGGTTTTAAGCTGAGAATTCTGATTGAAAGTTTTCCCACATTGTACACACCAGAATACTTTCTCTTTAGTGTGAATAACCCGATGACGTTTGAGGTAATCTGAACTTTTAAAAGTTTTCCCACACTTGTTGCAGATGTGCGGTCTCTCTTCTTGGTGAAATACTTTATGCTTTGAAAGCTCACTGTGAGTGCGGAAGGCTTTGTTACATGTGTCGCAGATTTGCGGTTTCTCTCCTGTATGAAGCAGTTTGTGGATCACCATGGCTTGGTGACAAGAGAACCTTTTCCCACATTGGTGCACATTTAAATATTCAACAGTTGTGAAGGATTTGTCACAGTGCTGACAGCTGTGGTTTTTGGGTCCATCTTTTCTCCTTGGTTTCTATTCAAGACAAACAGAAAGTTGATCAGACAAAAATCTAAAATAAGACATTTCTTCAAAACCTTGAATAATTTTAAGATCTTCATTTTTTTAAATGCTGTTTTTCTTGATATTATAGAAAAACAAATCTTTATTTATTTGTTTTTTACAATTTTTTGGACAAAATATACTTAAAATATACTATACTTACTTTGGCGCACACATTTTTTATTTTGTTTTAATTCATTTAACTGCAGTTACCCTTGGCTTTTCCCTTAGCTTAGATACCGTTTTTTTCGGCTTGCTGCTCCTCATCTCCTGCCTTCTTGCATCCTCCATCCTCGACTCTTCCTCATTCCTCTCCTCTTCCTCATTCCTCGCCTCTTCCTCCCTCCGGTTCCTCCATCCTCACCTCCTTGCTCTTCACATTTTCCTCCAGGCAGAATAACGTCTTCTCACACATATTTTCCAGGTGAGTGATCTGCAGGTATAGGGACAGGTAAGCTTTGTTATTTCTGAAAAGTTTTTCATTTTTCAACACAAAAAGACACATTTGCATCATTGTCACAGAGTAAGAGAATCAGGACAGAATAAAGAGGAGGCAAGTGGAAACAGAAAAGCAAGTTTTAGAGAGTTATATAAAGCTGATACCAGCCCAAGGAAAGCAAAACAACGAAGATAAAGAAAAAACAATCAAGAACAGAACAGAGGACACGAGCGGGGAAACCAGACAGGAAAATAGACAAAGGAATACAGGCCGATATACACACAAGACACAAGAAGACAGGAATAGAAACCAGATGACTGTTGAATGTAGGGCTGTGCAATTAATCATATTTTAATCTCGATTACGATTTTGGCTTGCAACGATTACAAACACAAGTAAATTGAAATAAAACGATTATTTTGCGGCGTGCGCTTTCGCCCCTCCCTAAAAGACCTCTCCACCAGGTTGTGAGTGACAATAGTTGTGTGAGTTCAGCTCGAGCGAAGAGGCAGAACAAGAGCAACTCATTACATTAATGCACACAATGTTTAAATATTGCTTAGTGCACATATTTTATATTGTATAATTCACTACATTCTATTTAGTTGTAAATTACTGCTTTATTTTATTGCTATATTACTATATTTTTATTACAGTGTTCTTAATATAGTTCGCTATCTGTGTACTTTTTAAAATGTTTGATTTAAATGTTATGTATGCACCATGACATCAAGTCAAATTCCTCGTACGTGTAAAACTACCTGCCAATAAACCCCTTTCTGATTCTGAACTCGTGACCAAGAAAGGTAAAACGAATTCCTCTGTTTGGAAATACTTTGGGTTTAAGGAGTCCGACGTGGAACAAAAACAAGTACAGTGCAGCAGGGCGGACTGGCCATCTGTTGTTCTCCACTTTGCAGTTGAATTATACTCAAAGTTCAGGGTAATCAACTTTTAAAAAGATACTTGATATTTTTATTTTTGTTTTAGGTTAATAAATGGATGTTTTCAAAGTCAATGATAATCATATTTAATAATTGTGATATCAATATTGACCAAAATAATCGTGATTAGGATTTTTGCCATAATGGAGCAGCCCTAGTTCAATGTGTTATAATTAGGGCTGTCAGTCGATTAAAATATTTAATCGCGATTAATCGCATGATTGTCCATAGTTAATCGCGATTAATCGCAAATTAATCGCACATTTTTTATCTGTTCTAAATGTACCTTAGAGGAATATTTTTCAAGTTTTTAATACTCTTATCAACATATGAGTGGACAAATATGCTTTATGCTAATGTTTATTATCATTTGAACAATGACAAATATTCTCATGAATATAAAACACAACAACCTCTGAACATTACAAATATTCGCCTCAATTCAACCTGGAACCTCTCTCATACAATACTGTGTGTGTGTGTGTGTGTGTGTGTGTGTGTGTGTGTGTGTGTGTGTGTGTGTGTGTGTGTGTGTGTGTGTGTGTGTGTGTGTGTGTGTGTGATGGATCGTTGGAGCTATGTGCAACTCAAGGCATATGCTCTAACGGGAGCTGCCTGGACGCTGCAATCATGTTGCGCGCACTATCCGTGCTGAGTGTGCTGACTTTTCGTACAATGTCCCACTGTCTGGCTTCCTGCATAAAGTCAAGTGCTCGGCGCAGTTGTGGCGAAATGTCGCTCCTCTGTTTTCATTTAAACAGCTCCTTATATCCGTTAGCGCAGCTAGCTAGCACGAGATGCTAACAACAACAATGCACGTAAGGTCTCTCTCTCGCTCGCTCGGGCCACACATACACACACCCTCCCGGTCCTCCCGATAGCCAGTCGGTGCCTGCCGGTGAGCGTGGAAGTGTGGTCTGCCACAAGCGGGCGGCAGGAGCGGGGCTGTCAGCATCAGCTTGTAGATGGTATTTTAAACTCGATGCGCTCTGAAACTACGGGGCGGCCGAGGAAAAAAAATACACATGCGTTAATCGCGTTAAAATAATTAATGGCGTTAATTTTTTTTTGCGTTAACGCATTATTAACGCGTTAACTTGACAGCCCTAGTTATAATCCCTTTAAAACAATGTGCATGATGTTTTGTTTTTGCTCTGTCTTTCTTTGCTTTAGTCCTTTTTTTAAATTACATAATACCATTATTACAACAACAAATACAAATGGATTAGTTTGTATTCATTACACATAATATTCAACCAATGGTAATCAATGTTTTCTTTCATTCTGACTAAATCTAGAGTAATATACACATAACTACCAGTAGGGAAAAGTGTCATAACATACATGTTTCACACATTTGACTTTTAACTTAAAATATCACTAGAAAATAATCTACAAAAGGTTATATGTATTTTGATTGTTTACTTATTATTTTAATAAACCTTTTGAGGTTACATACAATTCTTTTTTACAGTTTTTCTGAACAACAAAATGGCAAAGTCTTCATGCAAATAATCACAAATATCAACCAATATTTCAAAATGTAATTTGATTGAAAGCTCTTTGAAATGTGTGTCTGTGTGTGAATATGAGGAGGTGAAAAAAACATGTTATAATTGCAGAAGTTGATAAAAAGCAAATCAATTGTTGAATATTAATTAAATAAATGTATTTAAATGTAATTTTAAATGCAAGTGATTTCGTAAAAGTGCTGCAAACTGACCTGAGAGCAGGATCCTGCTCCTGCGTTTCTCTCCATGCTTCTTCTCCGGATGTGTCTCTGAAGTAAACTCTAAGTTGCTCTAACCCTAAATATAACCCACTTTCACCCTGCAGACCCCCCCCCCCCTGGGTCTGGGGGGATTCTCCCCCAGGAGATTTTTTGAAATACTAACATATAAACTACTATTCTCCGTGGGGTCTTACGGCAACAATCTTGATTTTGATCAAAGGCCAGAAGACTCGGAAAAACATCAGCAAAGATGTTTTATTGAGAAGATGATCACTACGTGACAGAAGTTTTCAAAACCGTTCATGGTCTCCGGTACTTCCAGTCCAACATCTACTGCATGCACAGCGTTAGAAAATCGGGCCTTCAAAATAAAAGTTTGACTTTTTTCCCCCCACTCACACATCTGCGACCCATTTGGGTCGCGGACCCGTTTCAAGTGGGTCACAGATGTATGACTGGTATAAACCATGTTCGTATATACAATCTAGAGAAAAGCAAAACGGCCTCCGTTTAAAGTAATTCTGTCTTTCTGCTTACCGCATCATTTATGAGAATACATTTCATAACATTAACACATTAACATATTTCAGGTAGTTTTCAATAACATTTCCGTATTTATTTATTTCTCCAAGTTCTGTTTTTGTGTGCACTGAGGAGTCTCAAACAGGTGTTTGTTTAATCATTTTAAGATTGGCTTTAATTCATTTTTGCAAATGAATTCTTCATGTATGATACATGAGAGGTAACATTTTATTTATGGTATTATTTCCACATATGTCTTTCCATTCTTCCTTCTGCCAACGGTGTCGCAGTCTCTCCCGTTTTTGTGCGTACGGATGGGTCAGAGTGTCCGTGGAAGACCGTACATTTTCCTGTCAAGTTTATTTTTTATAAATCGCAAAGATTACTTAGAAACTGGCGTATGCCATCTGAACATCAGCAGGAGAGGACTCTTTAAAGTAGAGACACTACATACGGATATACACCTGAACATCAGCAGGAGAGAACTCTTTAAGGTAGAGACACTACATACTGATATACACCTGAACATCAGCAGGAGAGGACTCTTTAAAGTAGAGACACTACATACGGATATACACCTGAACATCAGCAGGAGAGGACTCTTTAAAGTAAAGACACTACATACTGATATACACCTGAACATCAGCAGGAGAGGACTCTTTAAAATAGAGACACTACATACTGATATACACCTGAACCCATATCTAAATATATGTATATTTGTTTTCTCATTAAACAAAAGTACAGGTTTAAAGTCCTTAAAATAACACAAATGTACCCCAGTGTTAGGGATAACAGTGGTAGGAATATATTGTGATGAAGTGAACACTGACCTGAGTTCTGGGTGTCTCTTTGTTCTCCTCCATGCTGCTCTCAGTGCTCCTTCTCCTGCTGGGTCTCTGAAATAAGTATTAATCAATCAATGTTTATTTATATAGCCCAATATCACAAATGTTACATTTGTCTCAGTGGACTTCACAGTTTGTACAGAATATCAGTATGACAATACGACACCCTCTGTCCTTAGACCCTCACATCGTACAAGGAAAAACTTCTGGAGAAAACCCACAGTTTAAAGGGGAAAATGGGAGAAACCTCAGGGAGAGCAACAGAGGAGGGATCCCTCTCCCAGGACGGACAGACGTGCAATAGATGCAGTGTGTACATTGAAAAGATAATACATTTGCAACATAGGTAGTCCAAATGTTTGGAAATGCATGTGTCTATAATAGGAAGACGAATCCACGAGGATATCCATCCAGGACTTATGATCCAGGACCACAGCACAGCCACGACTCAAGATCCAGGGCTTGCGATCCGGACTCAGGACCACAGCAACAGGATCAGCCACGACTCAGGATCCCGGCGTAGATGAACACCAAAAAGAAATGTGTGGAAGCTGGGTTAATCGGAACATGAGAGTACACAGGTATAGACAGAGAGAAGGAAGAAGGAAGGTGTCCCCCGACAAACTAAGCCTATAGCAGCAAAACTAGGGGCTGAATCTAATCAGCCCTAACTATAAGCTTTATCAAAAAAGAAGGTCTTAAGCGCACTCTTAAAAACGGATAGGGTGTCTGTTAACACTACAGTCAACACAAAACCAATCTACAGCTAAGAAGTAGCTTAGCAGCAGAGGTGGGAAGTGCATTTACTCAAGTACTGTACTTGTATGTATGTATGTGTACAATGTATGCTACTTCTACTCCGCTACAGTTCAGCGGTACATGGTGTACTTCTACTCCACTACATGTATTTAATACCTTTAGTTACTTTACAGATGTGGATGAATGATGTGAAATATAATCAAGCGTTAAATCAGACTTTAGTTCCACCTGGAGTAAATTCACAAGCTACCCTGCAGTATACAAATTCATTCAAACTAGCTGCACCTTTACCAGCTTTGAGAACACTTTAATGATCAATCATTATAAGACATATCATATATATTATTCTGATATGGACCAATCTGCACAATGAATACTTTAACTTTATTTTGATGCTACTTGAGTACTTCTCCCACCTCTGAAATATAGCATTTGTCTCAAAGTACACGGTGGTGAAATCTTGTTTACTTTTATTCCTAAACACCTCAGTGCAAGATATATAAGACAAACATTCATGTACTATAGTACCAGCAGTAAAAGTACAGCCTCATTTTTAGCCTCATGCTCAGCGGTAAAAGTGCAAAGTATTATCAGTAGCAAAAGTATTCGGTATTATATAAAAGTACTCTGTTTTATTCGTAGTAAAATTACTCTGTATTTTAGTAAACGTACTCAGTATTATCAGTAGTAAAAGTTCTCAGTATTTTAGTAAAAGTACTCAGTATTACCCGGTGTTTCTGCTCCTCTTTGTTCTTCAGTTTATTGATGTTCATCGACTAGCATTAGCCACCTAGCATGAAGCAGCTATCAGCAGTTAAGGACCCGGATGAAGAGGTGGAATTGTTCTAAAGCTCCTCTCGTCTCTTCTTCTCCCGAGAGAAATGGGTTATATTCTAATATATCACAGTTTTACAAGAACTGGATCCTGCATGAGAGCATGGTAGAGAGCAGAAGTAATAATAATACCTTTTACATTTACAAAATAAGTTATTAAAGAAAGGAACAACATTCATGTTGCAAAATATAAAATAATTCTGGAATATAATTATGAATTTACTAAAAAATATTATTTCAGATTCAATTGACCAACAGTTCAAATAAAGCAAATGAAGACCATTCATAAAAACCTAATGCAAAGTGATTTTAAGTAATTAGAAATGTTTTATTTGGTTTAGCAATTTCTTTGGTAACTTTTTTATTTCTATTTAGAAATTTTAGTCATTCTTCTTTTCAGATGCAGAATTGTATCTTTTTGGTTTCAGACATTTGGCCCTAAAATTGCCTCGGGGGGTGGAGCTTAGCTGAGAGGGGTTTCACATGAGTGACAGGCCTTCTGTAGTCATGTTGCCTTCAGGGACATGAGATATCCAGAGAAATATTGTACTTTTTTAACACAAAACTCCCGTCAAAACTTGAATTTTCAAATACATTTTATTTTTTCAAACAACATTTACTGTGAACAATGTGACAATTCACATTTCATTTTTGAATTCATATTCACATTTTTGGGTACAATGAAGTCAAATAATGAACATGAGATAAAATCAGATTATATCAGAGTTTAAAAAAAATCAAAGAGTCTCTCTTCTCAAACCCAACGTGTCTTACGGCCTGTCCACACAGCGGCGTGCATTGAAGCTTCAACACTTCTGCCCATTCACTTTGAATGGGGTGACGTCACGCTTTGCCGAACTGCATTGTGGGAGCGTTGCTTCGCTTTGCTCGCTTCAAAAGTTGAGCAATGTTCAACTTTTGAAGCTTCGGCGGAAGCGTCAGCCAATCCAATCATATGCCAGTACAAGCTCTAGCCAATCAAACCGCGAGCTTGTGTGTCTGGGGCGTGAGATTCATGTGATTGGTTGTTGGTCGAGTTTCAGACAAGCTCAACGGCAAGCTTCAACGCTTGCCTCCGTGTGGACGCTGCATAACTGCTCGAAAGTTCACTTAAAAAGGGGCAAAAAAGCAAACTCAAACATTTCAATTGAATATTAATGTGAAATAAAAATATTCAGTGAATGTTGGGTGACAACAAATAGCAAGAGCCTTTCTGAACTCAATGCTCACTAAAATTGCAACTGCACAAATAACGGATAATGGATTAAGAAATATTATACATAAAGACTGTATTAAGAAATATATGTAGACCATCAAGAGATGCTTCTATTGACAGATGTTCCCTAAACGTCTCATTTACAGGCTCCTGGTAGACATATCATTGTTAGTTTCAGCAACGCAGCAACAGTATAAGGCTGTTTTAATCAAAAAATATTTGTATTAACCAGAGCACTCTCGTACTTTCTAAGTGTGTAAGGACAACAGGATTTTGGGAGGGCTGAATGTAGTCCATAAAAAAACATATTTATTAGAATGTAAACTCACTGTTGGTCAGCTTTACGTTTGAACAAAAGAAGGGGGAATGCTAGCTTGACGCAGAAAAGGATCAGATGGATGCAGAGTGAGTGCGCTGGTGGGATCTAAAGGGGAACTGATTTGAATAAAGGCTTTCCCACGCTGTTCACACCAGTATTGCTTATCTCAAGTATGTATACGATGATGCCTCTTAAGATGACCTGATGTAGTGAATGACTTGTCACACTCGTCACAGCTGTATGGTTTCTCTCCAGTGTGAGTAAATTTGTGGGTTTTAAGATTACTAAATTGAGAAAAGGTTTTCCCACATTGCTCACACCAGTAGGGTTTCTCTCCGGTGTGAATACGACGATGGCGCTTAAGATAACCTGATGAAGTGAATGACTTGCGACACTGGTCACAGCTGTATGGTTTATCTCCAGTGTGAATACGACAATGTATTTGGAGCTCACCTGATGTAGTGAACGTTTTTCCACACTCTTCACACCAGTATGGTTTCTCTCCTGTGTGAATACGATGATGGATTGTGAGATCATTTGATTGAGTAAAAGTTTTCCCACATTGCTCACACCAGTATGGTTTCTCTCCTGTGTGAATACGATAATGCTTCTTAAGATGACCTGATGAAGTGAATGACCTGTCACACTGGTCACAGCTGTATGGTTTCTCTCCAGTGTGAATACGACTATGTATTTGGAGATCACCTGATGTAGTGAACGTTTTCCCACACTCTTCACAGCTGTATGGTTTCTCTCCCGTGTGAATACGATGATGGATTGTGAGGTGACTTGATATAGTGAACGTTTTCCCACACTCTTCACAGCTGTATGGTTTCTCTCCCGTGTGAATACGTTGATGGTCTTTGAGTTTACTTGATGTAGTGAAAGTTTTCCCACATTCTTCACAGCTGTGTGGTTTCTCTCCAGTGTGGATTCGCTGATGAGCTGAAAGGTTGCCTTTCTGAGCAAAGGTTTTCCCACACTGGTCACAGCTGTAGGGTTTCTCTCCAGTATGAATGCGCTGATGAGATGAAAGGTTGCCTTTCTGAGCAAAGGTTTTCCCACACTCTTCACACGAGTACGGTTTCTCTCCAGTGTGAATACGATAATGGGACTTAAGTTCACCACGAGTATTTAAAGTTTTCCCACATTGGTCACAGCTGTAGGATTTATCTCCAGTGTGAATGCATTGATGAATCTTTAAAGTATTAGATGTTGGGAAGGATTCGTTACACTGGTCACAGATGTGAGGATCGGTTTGCTTTCTTCTTCTCCGTTCCTAAAATATACAGCGAGAGACAAAGAGTCAGTGAGAGGCCATCGTGCAGAGATCTACAAAAATAAAACAAGCCCATTTGATTTCATATGACCAAATCATACTTAATCAAATTTGATTATGTTTTCTTTTATTTGAAAAACTTTAGTTAAAAAACTCGAAATGTTACTTTATTTCTGAATTCGGACTATCTGAATTATTTTATCTTTTTCAGATTTCTGAATTTCTTTCTGAATTTAATTTAAATCACATTTTCACCACATTTTCTCAGAATTAATTTGATCTGATTTGTTATATTTTTCAGAGGCAATTGTCTATTTTCAGAATTCTGAAAATCTCATTATTTTTGACTTTTTTCAGAATTTTGATTTTTTCGTAATATGGACTTTTTTCAGAATTGTGACATCATTTTTCGAAATTGTGACTTTTTTCATAATATAGTATATTTTGTCATAGTACTTACTGTTTCTCAGGATTTTGACTTTTTTAGAATTTGATTATTATCACATTTCTTACTCTATTATATTTACACGTTTCAGAATTACACATTTTTTCAAATTTGAGATTTGAAATTTTGCCTAGTTATTTCATTTAATTTCAAACCTTTATTTATCCAGGTGTATCCCATTGAGATCATTGATCTCTTTTTTTTCAAGGGAGACCTGCTCAAGTAGGTTCCACATGAAACATAAAAACATAAACAGAACAACAAAAAGTACATTTTACAGCATCATTACAGGGATTACAATTTACAATAACTATCCACATGAGCAGGTACCAACAGCTTCCGATTGAGTAGCATCCAACCGAGCTTTACAAATATTTAGTGGCACCAGATTGCTCAGTTTCCATTTCAATTGCAGACTATTCCAAGACAGAGGAGCTGCGCATCTAAAAGCTATTTTCCCTAAGACAGTCCTAGCAGTTGGCACATTTAATAAAACCAAAGCATGCGATCTCAGGCAGTAGCCACTTACAATTCGCCGTGAGATCAGGGAGCAGATGTAGGATGGAAGTTTCCCTAACATCAGTTTTTTAAGCAGGTTATTGACATGAC
Source organism: Gymnodraco acuticeps (assembly GCF_902827175.1). Taxonomy (NCBI): domain Eukaryota; kingdom Metazoa; phylum Chordata; class Actinopteri; order Perciformes; family Bathydraconidae; genus Gymnodraco; species Gymnodraco acuticeps. Next base: position 338,787 of record NW_022990305.1, read on the forward strand.
GTTTTTTTTATAGTGAAAACCACCCTTGAATGATGGGATAGTAGACTAAAAGCTTTAGGAATCCAAACTATAACATATAATAAGTACCCTGTATCAAGATTGATGCAAAACAAGTGACATTTGACCTTTCTAGAGAGGTTTAGCACCTTTGGGGTCATTTGGGTGGATTTGCCGTTTCTCTGGAACCCATTGGTCGATTTTGGTGATTGACATCTCTTTTGAACCGTTAGAGCCAATATAATCGAAGGGGAAGTTCCACATACACACAAACGTTACCATTGCGGAGTGTTACGTTCCCTACTGGACTAGGAGAACCAAAGGGAAGTAACAAAATATAAAATGACCGGGCGAGAGAAAAAGGAGAGGAAACGGATCTCTGAAACCACAAGATGGTCTTTTAATGGACAAAAGAAAAAGGGCTCACCAGCCAACTTGCAAAGCAAACTAAAATAAACTAGAACACAAATATACACTGGAGCACATCTCCTAATAATGAACAGAACACAGGTTTCACACAGAGACCGAGACACCATGCTGCACACATACCAGAGGAGAAGGAGAGGCCACTGCAGCCTTCCTCAGGTGCTTTAAGGAGGCCCTGATTGGGGATTGGGAGCAGCTGAGGGAGAGGCTGCAGTGGCCTCTCCTCTCCTCTGGCATGTGTGCATGTGTGCAGCATAGTTCTAGAGAGAATCAGGGGGAAAGAGAGAGAGAGAGAGACACACAAACACCCACACACACAAGCACCCACTACGGCACGTAACAGAAGTGAGAGTGACGCACACGCAGTTGAAAGCTATGTTACGCTCTGAAAACTGAAAACTGAAACCTAGGCTGAAACTAGTAAATATGAAGATGGATTATCAGTAATAATTTCAAAGGGACACATAGACATTGGATTAACCATTGGATTAACCTTCAGCAGCATTTTTGTCATTTTGATGCCATTGAACACAACTTTTGATCAGAACAACAGCAAAGGTAAGACTATTCACGTTATAGCTCCGTAAAGCTATGTTGTGTGATGTCTGGGTTTGCTTCCCATGCCGCGAGTTCTGGTAGCTCAGTGATGATACTTATATTTCTGGAATCTGTGGAATCTCAGTTTGCTAGCTGATGTATTTTTTGTGCAGATCCGATAAGTGGTGGAGTGTTTCTACCGTGAGTTATGTGCTAAGTGCGTTAGCATTTTTTTGCTCAGGGCTAATTCAGAGGGTCGGCGTTAGACTTGTGTTTTGTTTGGCTAAAAATGGTTCATATCGTCAGTTAGCAGAGTTTCTTCCCGTTAAGTGTATATGACACATTCATAGTTTGTTAAATATTAAGAAGACCTCAGACGCTGTTTCTTGCAAGATGTTGACGTGGGCAAAACGGGGTATTTCCATTTTATGCTACTTCTACTCCATGACAGTTCAGAGGTAAATTGTGTACTTTTACTCCACTACATGTATTTAATACCTTTAGTTACTTTACAGATCTGGATTAATTATGTCAAATATAATCAAGTCTTGAATCAGACTTTAGTTCCACCTGGAGTAAATTCACAAGCTACCCTGCATTAACAAAGTCATTAAAACTAGCCGCACCTTTACCAGCTTTGAGAACACTTTAACCTTTTAATCCCGGAGTCCCCGCCCCCGGGGGCTAAAAACAACAATATTCACTAAACTGTGTCTCAGGGCTTCTTAACATTTAACAACCAATTAACGTGTCATACCTACTTAACGGGAAGAAACTCAGCTATCAGACAATATTAACCATTTTTAGCTAAACAAAACACAAGGGTAATACCAAGCCTCTGAATTACCACTTAGCAAAAAAAATGCTGCACAGAACTCTCGGTAGAACTATTTGTATTACATATTGGATCTGCAAAAACAAGATATCAAATGAAAGCTGAGATTCCACAGATTCCAGAGGTATAAGTATCATCACTGTGAAGCGAATGCAAAACTAGACAACACACAATTTAGCATTACGGAAGAAAAAAGGCAAATACGTCTTACCTTTGCTGTTTTCTGATCGAAAGTTGTATTCAATGGCATTAACACGCATACAAACGCGGCCGAAGGTTAATCCAATGTGTATGTGTCACTTTTAAATGATTACTGATAATCCATCATAAAATGAGAGCTACAACCCAGCTTCCGGTTTTGGGCATTCTGGCTGCGCATCACTCTATTCACCAATGGTAATATTTAGATGGATTTGAGGGACTTAACCTCGATTCTATTGGCTCTAACGGTTCAAAGAGTGGTGTCAATCATCAAAATCGACCGATGGGTTCCAGAGATATGGCAAATACACCCAAATGACTTTAGATATGGTTTTTTTCTTTCTAAATCTCTCTAAAAAGGTCAAATTGCACTTGTTTTGCATCAATCTTGATACAGGGTACTTATTATATGTTATAGTTTGGATTCCTAAAGCTTTTTGTCTACTAACCAATCATTCAAGGGTGGTTTTCACTATAAGTCAATTTTTTTTTTGGACGGACACAATATTTTTTTTTTTACTATGTTCAATCTGAATTTACTTTAAAATAAAAATGAATCTATATTGATTCTGACTCTTCTACATCCAACTCAGAGGTTTATCATTGCTTTGAGAACAACGATTATTAATTTACCCCTTTTAGAAGTGAAGATATAGTCATTTGTTCTGGGAATGTCATTTTCGAGCCTGAGACCTGAAAACAGGCTCAGGGCTTAACAGGTTAATAATATAATAATAATATCATAATAAATAATATAATAGATCAATAATTATAACACATATCATATCTATTATAGTATTTTTTTTCATAATACAGTTTCTCATGATTTTACTGCATTTTCTTCTGACTATTTTTTCAGAATTCAGATTTGTTCTTAATTAGGTTATAACATTGTTTTATCTTTTTTATATTTAAATGCTTCAGAATTACAGTATTGAGATATTTCCAAACTCTTATAATAATCTAAATGTTTCTGAATTATAATTTTGACTTAAAAAAATAATCTGAATTCTGACTTTTTTTCTCGGAATTTTGATATTATCATCGGAATTGGATTTTTCTTAGAATCTTTACTTTTTTTACACATTTTTGACTTTTTCCTTAGAATTTTGACTAAGGCTCTGGTTTCTGACAGAGGGTTAAAATAGGTGCTGCAGCAGAGGCAGTGTGAGACAAATAAAGAGCTCTTTCTTTTTTAAATTATTTTTTATTCAGCTTTTCACATGTATGCAGTCATAGATAATACAATATTTTCTGTAAGCCTTCTGTAGTTAACAGTGAAATCTCAAATCAAACTTACATATTTGTGGATAATACAGAGGCAGGCCTCTGTCATGGCTTGGCTATCAGCCACAACAAACGCGCGACAGAAAACGAGGACGTGAATAGGAAAAAATAGTGTATTCACTGCTGCCGAAGGACACAAACAGGCAAACAAATGACGAAACAAAAGGTCAGCTGGCCGTGGCTGCTCTTCGCGTTGCGTCCTCCTGCCACAGAGAGAGCGAGAATGAGAGCCGGCTCGGTTCTTTATCCGGCTAGCTCCAGCCGCCAGGTGTCCTCAATCCCAGCTGATAGACCAAAGGGAAAACCTTAAAGGAACATACACACACCAGAGATAACAAGGCAGGGGTCGTCACACCCCCCCCCCCCCCTTAAAGTCGGTGTCCCCAGGACTACCGGCACACCAACCCTGACAAAACAAAAAAAAACACCAGTAATGAACAACAAAAATACAAGACATACGGCACCCCACTTCCAACAAAACCAACAATTGCAACATACAACCCTCACACTGCCAACCGCTCCTCCCACACCCAGCCACATCTTTAGCAACACAGGTAAGCAACCTGAGAAGCACACTTTAAAAGGATGGGCAGAGCGAGAACGATTTATCAAACAGTATGACAGACAATACATTACCGTCACGGCCCATGTTTCCTCAGTTGTAGCAGTTAGTTTCACTGGCTTTACTGCAATGCACCGCAACGTGGCCAATGTCGCCAAACCTGTAACATTTCACCCTACTGTAACGTCTCTGGATGTGACCAAGCCCACCGCAGGGTCGTTGGCATGCCCACAGTCACGAGCCATGTGTCCTTGGTCTCCACACCGATAGCAGGACATTTCCTTGCCTCTTTCTCGACCCCTGCTGCCGCCGCCACGACCACCATCAACGCTGCCGCCACCACGACCACCATCAACGCTGCCGCCACCACGACCACCATCAACGCTGCCGCCACCACGACCACCATCAACGCTGCCGCCACCACGACCACCATCAACGCTGCCACCACCACGACCACCATCAACGCCGCCGCCGCCACGACCACTTTGACTAGTGGGACAATGCTTGGTCTTCTGTTTTCTAAACATGTTTTTGTCCATAGCACGAGTGATCACACAAGAGGACGTGACGTCTGCCAACACTGTAGAGCTCTTCTCAGACCTTGACTCAATCGGACCGCCAGTCACTAAAAGCACAGGAGGAACATCAGTCCAGACTCTGCTACCTGCCAAACCGTTGCCCAGGATGAACTGTATCCCCTCGATTGGCAAAGCTGGACATACACCAACAGCCACCTCACCCTTAACAAGACCACAGTCAATATACATCCTATGAACAGGAATAGGAAGAACTTTTAATCCCATTCCCCAACTCAGAAGTGTGTCACCAGTGTCACTTTCATAAGACAGAGGCAAAACAGAGTCAACAATATAGGAGTCAAAAGCCCCTGTGTCTCGCAAGATTTTGATTGGAACTCTGACATTACTACCTAATGACACCAAGCCGTCTCGTATAAATAGAGCATAAGATGCCAAAACCTCAGATACACCTAAGTGGGATGTAAGCACATCGGCAACACAACAGCTTTCCACAGGAGAAGCCAACGTAACAGGCCCAACAAAATATCTTCCTCCCTCAGATTTTGCTCTAAGCGCAGGACAGTCTGCCTTCCAATGGCCTTTTTCGCGACAGTAGTGGCAAATATCATTATTATCCCCCTCAGATTTGACCAAACCCAAGTTCCTTGGCTCCATCCCCAATGAACCAACCTTTCTACTTCCCTCAAAGGACACAAACAGGCGAAACAAACAACGAAACAAAAGGTCAGCTGGCCGTGGCTGCTCTTCGCGTTGCGCCCTCCTGCCACAGAGAGAGCGAGAACGAGAGCCGGCCCGGTCCTTTATCCGGCTAGCTCCAGCCGCCAGGTGTCCTCAATCCCAGCTGATAGACCAAAGGGAAAACCTTAAAGGAACATACACACACCAGAGATAACAAGGCAGGGGTCGTCACCCTGACCCTCAAACATGCTATAAATTTGATATACAGTACGAACAGGGTTATGGGGTGTACCTGCAACTTATTCATATTCATATTATTATATATTATTCCCTTCTAGACAAATGATGGTCGTATTGGTGTAACATAGATTATCAATTTTTCCCATCTTGACAAAAAGATTCCCTTTTGCAATCTAAAAGCAACGATATCCTTTCCATCTTAAAAATATCATACACAATGTCAATCCACTCATCCAAAGTAGGTTTTCCTGGTTTTAACCACATTCTGGTGATGGCCTTCTTGCAAGCAGCAGGAGTCAAAATATATATTTATCTTTAGAGGAAAACATTTCTGGTGGTAAAGCACCCAAATATAACGATTCAAATTTAAATGAAATGTCTACCTGAAAAACCTTTTGTAAAACTCTGTATTTGATTGATATAATGACAAACTTGAAGGAACCTGTAAAAATCATCACGTTTCAAGTCAAACTGCCCCTTCAGATTCTGAAAGCTGTTCATGGACCCCTTGAGAAAATACACTGAACAAAAATATAAACGCAACACTTTTGTTTTTGCTCCCATTTTTCATGAGATCTAAAACATTTTCTATAAACACAAAATAACCATTTCTCTCAAATATTGTTCACAAATCTGAAAAAATCTGTGATAGTGAGCACTTCTCCTTTGCCGAGATAATCCATCCCACCTCACAGGTGTGGCATATCAAGATGCTGATTAGACAGCATGATTATTGCACAGGTGTGCCTTAGGCTGGCCACAATAAAAAGCCACTCTGAAACGTGCATTTTTGCTTTATTGGGGGGGTCTGGGGGGGGTCCGAAAACCAGTCAGTATCTGGTGTGAGGGGTTAGGGTTAGGGTAATGTTGTGAATCGAGTGGCCTGTGTTCGTTAGCCATAACATACGCCTGCCCATACCATAACCCCACCACCACCATGGGCCACAATATGAGAGAAATGGTTATTTTGTGTATATAGAAAATGTTTTAGATCTTTGAGTTCATCTCATGAAAAATGGGAGCGAAAACAAAAGTGTTGCGTTTATATTTTTGTTCAGTGTATATGCAGTAGGTTGTCAGGCCTTTTGAAGACCAAAACTTAAATATTGCGTCCCATCTTCCAGGTACACATTTTAGATCATAGAAACACCATCTTAAAACCTTTACAGCTTCCCTCAAGTGATTTTGAGTTACCAGTATGTTCCACCCCTTAAATAACAGACTGATCCATGGGTTTCTCAGTTCGTTTAGTTTATTCATCAACACTTTTGCAATTTGAAGCTTGAATTGGAATTTATTCTGATACAGCACTCTCAATCTCCTGCCATCTAGCAACGTACTTTGGATTGCACCAGCATATTAATGGTATCAATTGAGCCGCAATATAGTAATCCTTTAAACATGGGAGTGCGACACTGCCCTTGTTTTTAGACAATTGTAAACTCTGATATTTAAATCTTGGCCTTCGTCCCTGCTAAATGTACCTTGAGATATGTTTATCCCACTCCTGAAATTGTTGGTCAGATAGTTCTAGTGAAAGGGACTGGAAGAGATACAGCAGTCTCGGCAAAATAACCATTTTGATCGATTCAATGCGTAAACTAAAATTGAGAACAGGAACAAGGTCTCATCTCCTTATGTCTTCCCTAATCTTTTGGTTCAAAGGTAGTACTTCATGGATTCAGCATCCCACCTCAATTCATAGTTTTTCTTCATATTTACTGAGGGGAAGTACTAAAAACTCAGAATTTGTCTTTTCAAAACATTCAGTTTATATCCAGAGAAGGATCCATATTGTTCTAACATTGAAAATAACTGTACCAGAGATTGTTCTGGGTTGGATAAATACACTTAAATGTCATCAGCAAATAAGGAGATATTTTTGTTCCACCCCATTCATTACTATTCTCTTGATATTGTTATTCTGAATAATCCACTGGCTCAGAGGTTCGATAAAGATTGCAAACAAGAGAGGGCTAATTGGGAAGCCCTGTCTCGTTCCCCGCTCCAATGGAAAGGAATTTGAAACGGCTCCATTCATTTTGATTCTGGCCCTGGGTCTATCATATAGAGCAGGGGTATTCAACTCAAATTCAATGAGGTCCAGTTAGAGAAAATGTCCCCATGCAAAGGTCCGGAACATCAAAATGTCTAACTTGCTTTATGAATTAGTGTGATATTGAAGTAGCTGTAGCTTTATCAACATCTGCCTGTAATCAACAACTGACTTCCAATCAAATAAAGAAAGTACAATTCAAAAACAACAATATTTATTGTCAATTAACATTGAACTATACAGATATACAGTAAATACTGTGGATATGTGTAATGTTCCTCTCGGGCTGCATTTACAAATAAAATAGAGAAAATAAATAAAATAGCTTTCGAAAATGTGTGCATCTTAAAAGTGCTTAATTTTAGATCAATAACATACAGTGGAGCAGCAGCTTGAGTTTCCCTTTTTCTTTGTTAACCGTTTCACATCATGACTTAACAGTTTCAGACGATTATAGAACAATATCAGTCTTTACACATCATAACAATTGAACAGTTTTAAAGTTTCTCTTTATTTCCCTCTTATATTGCAGTCCCTCACTCACTTTTTTTAAATTCAGTGCGAGAATTGAGCTTGAGCTTGTCCTGCCAGGAGTTTGTAAATCTGGGCTGAAATTGGTTAGCCTCGGTTAGCCATGATCCCCATGTTGCAGCCCCCCCACCCTGTGTAGATCTTTACCAAAGGTTTGAAAATAATCAATCCTTGAATGAGCCAAATGTGGATTAGAAAAACAAGTATAGTCCCTCTTTGAAGGATTTATTTCTCTCCAGACATCTACCAAACCTATTGCCAAATTGATTTTTTTGTTTATCAGCTTGGGCTGCTCAATATGCATATTTGAAGAGTCCAGTTTGGGATTCAATCGTATGTTTAGAAAATTGAAAATCTTGAAAGCGATGTGCAAAATAGACATTATATACAGTTTTTGATGAACGATTAGAGAATAACGAGTAATGAATATGCTTTATAGGGATCTGCAGATACATTTTGTGTCTTCTCAAGTACCAACTATCTCTCCTGATTGTTTGCACTTGACAATCACCTTCAATTGATTTTACTCAGGTGTAACTAAAGTCTGATTTAAGGGTTGTTTATATTTCACATCATTAATCCAAATCTGTAAAAGTAACTAAAATAAATGTAGTGGAGTAAAAACACCAGGTTAACCTTAAAGAAAGCCCTCAGGATTATAAAAGACCCCCATCACCCCAGCCACAAACTGTTCTGTCTGCTGCCGTCTGGCAGGCGGTACCGCAGCATCCGGACTAAAACCACCAGACTCAGGGACAGTTTCATCCCACTGGCCAGAAGACTATTAAACACCTGAACTTTTAAACAACATCCATAACATTAATCTGGCTGCTACTATATATATCATATTCCAATCACTTGTATATAGACTCTTATTGCACTATTTACTATTTTTCTTTTTGTATTTACTTGCACTATGTTTTCTGGGTATCTGTTTTATTGTGTTGTACTGTTGGAGGAGCCTGTGACCTAGGGGGGGGGGGTAGGACATGTTTGATTCATGATCACTGGCCCCAACATTGTAACCACTAGCCCAAGAGCATGCGTCCAAACAATTCGACTCTAATAATGAAGAAAATTAACACATTAGTTGCAATTGTAATTTATGCACAAACTATACATTACTACTTGTACTACAACATTTGAATCATCAGTTCTTCCTAATTTTCCTCAATTGTTCATATTTGGTTTATTACAATTATTATATTGTGGTAATTGTTAAAAGAAAAAAAGGAGGGTGACATTTCTGCTGTGAGTATTATTACTTTTATAATACACTTTCTGCCTTCCTGTCATTATCAGGAGTTAGAAATGTAATGGCTATGTAATAGATTAGATTAGAACTTTCATTATCCTAAACTGCTGGGACATTTCCTTATAGCGAATACCTTTATTTTTTCTACTCTTCACTTACTTGTCAGCATAGACCGGCATTGATGTACAGAGCCGACAAAAGACCTTGTTTATATTGGCATCATATTGAAGACAACTCCATCGATCAAGCCAGTGTGGCTGAAACTTTCTCTCCCTCTTCTTCTCATACTCCTGTCACTCTCCTTTAACTCCTCCGGTGACTTTATTTTATTTGAAGATTGTTTTTTGCCCGGTGCTTGGCCGCTTACCGGTGGTTTTAAAAACATGTTGGCGAATGGTTAGGTGGTGCGAAAGTCTGTAGTGAAGGAGCGCGCTCCCGCGTACGGGAGCCTGCTCGCGCTGTGCTCTACTCCGCAGCAAACAGCTGTTTGCTTTTCATCCAACAACGACAACCGCCTCACGAAACGCTATGTTGTAGCGTTAATAAACGACACAATTGCTTGTCAAAATACCAATACCACAGGACAATGTGATTTTATGTCTTACTGTTTTGTTTTTTTAAGTGGAAAGTACGTTATGCTGGCACGGGGTGTCTAAATAGAGCTTCCGGGCCATTTATAATGTCTAGCCCTGGTACTGATGTTTAAAGTCTTCTTAATTTAGCATGCTCTGTATCCGATAGATACGTTTCCTGCAAGAAGGCCACCTCAACTTTATCTCTTTTTAGTTTGGTTAATATTTTTACTTCTCTGGATAGGATTTACAAGACCATTCACATTGTATGTGGCTATTTCAACAGCTTGCATTCAGATTCTTAACCTGGCCGGGAACAGAGTTTGAAATCTGATCTTCCTCTCCCTCAGGACCCTTTTCACCTCTGCATTCGCTCTTCGTTTTCTTAACACATCAGGTGCGTAGTCATGATCCAGATTTACCCTCCTTTCGAGATGTTCGAATCCTCGCTTTTGCCAGGCCAGTCTCAGCCATTCTTCTTTCTTTCTGTAGCTTGACAGTTTGACTACGATAGATCTCTGCGAGGCATCCCTGGGCGCTCTCACAACTCGTAGTTCAAATGTAGCCGGGAGGTCCAAACCCTCCCTCAGCAAAGCCTCCGCAAAAGTTCCCATCGACGGGGAATTATCCTCCGGCCCATCTTTAACGCCGTGGATTTGGATATTTTCCGTCTGGATAAACCTTCCAGGTCTGTTAGCTTAGCATCCAGATGCACCTAGTTGTTGCAGCTCCGTCACAGCCTCCTCCGCCGGCTGTGTTTCAGTCGCCTCAATCCGTTCTTCTGCCTCCGCAATTCTAGTGTTTATCAGTTTTATTTCTTCACTAAACTCTCAGCTGCTGACCGTTGTCTTTCCTGAACCCTCTCAATTCTTTCAGTATGAGGCTCATGTCCGCTCTCCCAGTTTGGTCTTCCTCGAGGTGCAGGAGTGTCGTCGTCCCCCACCACGCTGCTAGCAGAAGAAGGTAGGCTAGCTCCATCTCCGTCAAATAACTCTGTCTGCATTTTTTTAGCCTTTCCTCTAGGCATTCTCAAGACCAACAAACAAACAACAAACAAACAAGCCAAACTGTGAAATAAATGTTTTATGTATTCCGGTTGCCGTTGGTAACTTTTAGCACCGAATGTCGGGAGCACGTTCTTTAAGCAGCCATCACATCGCTCACCAAACCGGAAGTCAATAAAGAGCTTTTTGAACATTAAATCATGGAGACATATCACAGTAGAGGCACTACATACTGATATACACCTGAACATCAGCAGGAGAGGACTCTTTAAAGTAGAGACACCACATACTGATATACACCTGAACATCAGCAGGAGAGGACTCTTTAAAGTAGAGACACTACCTACTGATATACATCTGAACATCAGCAGGAGAGGACTCTTTAAAGTAGAGACACTACATACTGATATACACATGAACATCAGCAGGAGAGGACTCTTTAAAGTAGAGACACCACATACTGATATACACCTGAACATCAGCAGGAGAGGACTCTTTAAAGTAGAGACACTACCTACTGATATACATCTGAACATCAGCAGGAGAGGACTCTTTAAAGTAGAGACACCACATACTGATATACACCTGAACATCAGCAGGAGAGGACTCTTTAAAGTAGAGACACTACCTACTGATATACACCTGAACATCAGCAGGAGAGGACTGTTTAAAGTAGAGACACCACATACTGATATACACCTGAACATCAGCAGGAGAGGACTCTTTAAAGTAGAGACACCACATACTGATATACACCTGAACATCAGCAGGAGAGGACTCTTTAAAGTAGAGACACTACCTACTGATATACATCTGAACATCAGCAGGAGAGGACTCTTTAAAGTAGAGACACTACATACTGATATACACATGAACATCAGCAGGAGAGGACTCTTTAAAGTAGAGACACCACATACTGATATACACCTGAACATCAGCAGGAGAGGACTCTTTAAAGTAGAGACACTACCTACTGATATACATCTGAACATCAGCAGGAGAGGACTCTTTAAAGTAGAGACACTACATACTGATATACATCTGAACATCAGCAGGAGAGGACTCTTTAAAGTAGAGACACTACATACTGATATACATCTGAACATCAGCAGGAGAGGACTCTTTAAAGTAGAGACACGACATACTGATATACACCTGAACATCAGCAGGAGAGGACTCTTTAAAGTAGAGACACCACATACTGATATACACCTGAACATCAGCAGGAGAGGACTCTTTCAAGAGACACTACATACTGATATACACCTGAACATCAGCAGGAGAGGACTCTTTAAAGTAGAGACACTACATACTGATATACATCTGAACATCAGCAGGAGAGGACTCTTTAAAGTAGAGACACGACATACTGATATACACCTGAACATCAGCAGGAGAGGACTCTTTAAAGTGGAGACACTACATACTGATCTACACCTGAATATCAGCAGGAGAGGACTCTTTAAAGTAGAGACACTACATACTGATATACATCTGAACATCAGCAGGAGAGGACTCTTTAAAGTAGAGACACGACATACTGATATACACCTGAACATCAGCAGGAGAGGACTCTTTAAAGTGGAGACACTACATACTGATCTACACCTGAATATCAGCAGGAGAGGACTCTTTAAAGTAGAGACACTACATACTGATATACATCTGAACATCAGCAGGAGAGGACTCTTTAAAGTAGAGACACTACATACTGATATACATCTGAACATCAGCAGGAGAGGACTCTTTAAAGTAGAGACACGACATACTGATATACACCTGAACATCAGCAGGAGAGGACTCTTTAAAGTAGAGACACCACATACTGATATACACCTGAACATCAGCAGGAGAGGACTCTTTAAAGTAGAGACACTACCTACTGATATACATCTGAACATCAGCAGGAGAGGACTCTTTAAAGTAGAGACACTACATACTGATATACACCTGAACATCAGCAGGAGAGGACTCTTTCAAGAGACACTACATACTGATATACACCTGAACATCAGCAGGAGAGGACTCTTTAAAGTAGAGACACTACATACTGATATACATCTGAACATCAGCAGGAGAGGACTCTTTAAAGTAGAGACACGACATACTGATATACACCTGAACATCAGCAGGAGAGGACTCTTTAAAGTGGAGACACTACATACTGATCTACACCTGAATATCAGCAGGAGAGGACTCTTTAAAGTAGAGACACTACATACTGATATACACCTGAACATCAGCAGGAGAGGACTCTTTAAAGTAGAGACACTACATACTGATATACATCTGAACATCAGCAGGAGAGGACTCTTTAAAGTAGAGCAACGACATACTGATATACACCTGAACATCAGCAGGAGAGGACTCTTTAAAGTGGAGGACACTACATACTGATCTACACCTGAATATCAGCAGGGAGAGGACTCTTTAAAGTAGAGACACTACATACTGATATACATCTGAACATCAGCAGGAGAGGACTCTTAAAGTAGAGACACTACATACTGATATACATCTGAACATCAGCAGGAGAGGACTCTTTAAAGTAGAGACACTACATACTGATATACATCTGAACATCAGCAGGAGAGGACTCTTTAAAGTAGAGACACTACATACTGATATACATCTGAACATCAGCAGGAGAGGACTCTTTTAAAGTAGAGACACGACATACTGATATACACCTGAACATCAGCAGGAGAGGACCTCTTTAAAGTGGAGACACTACATACTGATCTACACCTGAATATCAGCAGGAGAGGACTCTTTAAAGTAGAGACACTACATACTGATATACATCTGAACATCAGCAGGAGAGGACTCTTTAAAGTAGAGACAACGACATACTGATATACACCTGAACATCAGCAGGAGAGGACTCTTTAAAGTGGAGACACTACATACTGATCTACACCTGAATATCAGCAGGAGAGGACTCTTTAAAGTAGAGACACTACATACTGATATACATCTGAACATCAGCAGGAGAGGACTCTTTAAAGTAGAGACACGACATACTGATATACATCTGAACATCAGCAGGAGAGGACTCTTTAAAGTAGAGACACTACATACTGAATATACATCTGAACATCAGCCGGAGAGGACTCTTTAAAGTAGAGACCTACATACTGATATACACCTGAACATCAGCAGGAGAGGACTCTTAATAAAGTAGAGACCGTTACAATACTGATATACATCTGAACATCAGCAGGAGAGGACTCTTTAAAGTAGAGACACGACATACTGATATACATCTGAACATCAGCAGGAGAGGACTCTTTAAAGTAGAGGACACTACATACTGATATACATCTGAACATCAGCAGGAGAGGACTCTTTAAAGTAGAGACACTACATACTGATATACACCTGAACATCAGCAGGAGAGGACTCTTTAAAGTAGAGACACTACATACTGATATACATCTGAACATCAGCAGGAGAGGACTCTTTAAAGTAGAGACCTACATACTGATATACACCTGAACATCAGCAGGAGAGGACTCTTTAAAGTAGAGCACTACAATACTGATATACATCTGAACATCAGCAGGAGAGGACTCTTTAAAGTAGAGACACTACATACTGATATACATCTGAACATCAGCAGGAGAGGACTCTTTAAAGTAGAGGACACTACATACTGATATACACCTGAACATCAGCAGGAGAGGACTCTTTAAAGTAGAGACACTACATACTGATATACATCTGAACATCAGCAGGAGAGTACTCTTTAAAGTAGAGACACTACATACTGATATACACCTGAACATCAGCAGGAGAGGACTCTTTAAAGTAGAGACACTACATACTGATATACATCTGAACATCAGCAGGAGAGGACTCTTTAAAGTAGAGACACGACATACTGATATACACCTGAACATCAAGCAGGAGAGGGACTCTTTAAAGTGGAGACACTACATACTGATCTACACCTGAATATCAGCAGGAGAGGACTCTTTAAAGTAGAGACACTACATACTGATATACATCTGAACATCAGCAGGAGAGGACTCTTTAAGTAGAGACACGACATACTGATATACCACCTGAACATCAGCAGGAGAGGACTCTTTAAAGTGGAGACACTACATTACTGATCTACACCTGAATATCAGCAGGAGAGGACTCTTTAAAGTAGAGACACTACATACTGATATACATCTGAACATCAGCAGGAGAGGACTCTTTAAAGTAGAGACACGACATACTGATATACATCTGAACATCAGCAGGAGAGGACTCTTTAAAGTAGAGACACTACATACTGATATACATCTGAACATCAGCAGGAGAGGACTCTTTAAAGTAGAGACACTACATACTGATATACACCTGAACATCAGCAGGAGAGGACTCTTTAAAGTAGAGACACTACATACTGATATACATCTGAACATCAGCAGGAGAGGACTCTTTTAAAGTAGAGACACTACATACTGATATACACCTGAACATCAGCAGGAGAGGACTCTTTAAAGTAGAGACACTACATACTGATATACATCTGAACATCAGCAGGAGAGGACTCTTTAAAGTAGATACACTACATACTGATATACACCTGAACATCAGCAGGAGAGGACTCTTTAAAGTAGAGACACTACATACTGATATACACCTGAACATCAGCAGGAGAGGACTCTTTAAAGTAGAGACACGACATACTGATATACACCTGAACATCAGCAGGAGAGGACTCTTTAAAGTAGAGACACTACATACTGATATACACCTGAACATCGGCATGGAGAGGACTCTTTAAAGTAGAGACACTACACACTGATATACACCTGAACATCAGCAGGAGAGAGGACTCTTTAAAGTAGAGACACGACATACTGATATACACCTGAACATCAGCAGGAGAGGACTCTTTAAAGTAGAGACACTACATACTGATATACACTGAACATCAGCAGGAGAGGACTCTTTAAAGTGGAGACACTACCATACTGATATACACCTGAACATCAGCAGGAGAGGACTCTTTAAAGTAGAGACACTACATACTGATATACACCTGAACATCAGCAGGAGAGGACTCTTTAAAGTGGAGACACTACATACTGATCTACACCTGAACATCAGCAGGAGAGGACTCTTTAAAGTAGAGACACTACATAGTGATATACACCTGAACATCAGCAGGAGAGGACTCTTTAAAGTACAGACACTACATACTGATATACACCTGAACATCAGCAGGAGAGGACTCTTTAAAGTAGAGAGACTACATACTGATATACACCTGAAACCATATCTAAATATGAGAGACTGTAAAATAAAACCCACAATGTTCAAGGTTGTTTATCCTTAAACAAAAGTACAGGTTTAAAGTCCTTAAATAACACAAATGTCCCCCAGTGTAAGGGATAACAGTGTTAGGAATATATTGTGATGTATACTGACCTGAGTTCTGGGGGTCTCGTTGTTCTCCTCCATGCTGCTCTCAGTGCTCCTTCTCCTGCTGGGTCTCTGAAATAAGTATTAACACTACAGTCAACACAAAACTAATCTACAGCTAAGAAGTAGCTTAGCAGCAGAGGTGGGAAGTGCATTTACTCAAGTACTGTACTTAAGCACAAGTGTAGAGGTACTCGTACTTTACTTGAGTATTTACATTGTATGCTACTTCTACTCCACTCCAGTTCAGAGGTAAATGGTGTACTTCTACTCCACTACATGTATGTACCTTTAGTTACTTTACAGATCTGGATGAATGATGTGAAATATATAATCAAGTCTTAAATCAGACTTTAGTTCCACCTGGAGTAAATTCACAAGCTATAAATGAAAGCCGTTTTTTATCCTATGGGAACATGTGGTTTTGTGACAGTTCTAATAATGAATAGGCTACATAAAAAAATATAATAAGTAAGGCATTACAAAAATAAGCTGTTACAGAACAGGAACACAAATTACGTTGCAAAAATGATGGGATAATACTACTAATTTACTAAAAAAACAAAATATTCCTTTTCAATATACCAGCAGTTCAAACAAAGTGTTTTTGTTTCATAAATCAGGTGTCCATGTGTGTGTCCATGTGCAAAGAATGGAAGTAGCCGAAATAAAAAGCAAAACGGAAATGAATTCATTACCGTCTACCTTGAATATCTATATCTGTATTTCAAAATCTATTGTAAGAGAGCTGGTAATCCACGTTTTTAAAGAATGTAACCTGTAATCTGTTTACTCATTTTTGTAACGTAATTATGATCAAATATAGTTACCTTATTGTCTGTATCGTGATTAAGTCATCTCGTTACTCCCAAGCACATTCAAATCCCTTTATTTATGTTTAGCGATTAGCCACATAGCATAACAAGCTAAACACAAACCGAACCACAGGAGGCCTTAAATCCGTCCGAGGCAACAAAAGAACGATTTAACTGAAAACAGCTCGGTTAAAATCATCTGTAAGGATAAACTTACCCTTTGTGTGTGTTTTAAAAGTCTCTTAAACACGTTACATTGGCTATAAACTCCGTAAATCTGCATCAACGACTGTTAGCAACGTCTGATAGCTTCTGGGTGCTGTATCCTGGCAACGGACCACCGCGCAATGCATCATGGGGAGTGTCATTTCCTAACCTTTCAGTGGAGACTACAAACAAAGACACTGCCGGCTGGTGGTGAATAAATGAATAAAGAAAAGTATGAAAAAATAGATAAAACAACTGGAATTAAATGAATAATAATACATAATAATAATGATAATAATGGTAATAATAATAATAATAATAATGATGATAATAATAATAATAATAATGATAATAATAATAATAATAATAATAAATAATGATAATAATGATAATAATAATAATAATAATAATGGTAATGATAATAAAATATAGAAAGATACAGATTGACAGAATTGAATATTTTTTGTCAAATGTTTTTTGTTTTGGAAAATAAATGTTGCCATAAAAATAACTTGCTCTGTAATTATTATTATTATTATTATTATTATTATTAGTATTAATATTATTATTATTAATACATTTATAAATTCTTAGTAATTAATGAGTAATACATTGTTCAGAAATGTTCGACATACTGCTAAAGGCTACATTTATTTAAAATATATTAATTTATTAAAGACAATGTGTTGTATTTCTGATAGTGAACAAGCTGCAGAGAATGATCAGCAACATCTTAATAGAGTTTAATAATTTGATAATAATTATGAATCTAGCATGACAGACGACAGACTTATCTTTCAACTTTAAAAAAAAAAGTGGTTCTAGTAAACAAAAGATGTTGTCAAATGATTTTGAAAAAACTCTAAAAAAAGAACTTATTTCTTTAAAAAATATATACGTATTGTAAGTTATAACTCACAGGACACGTATATACAGTATATATATAGCCAAAAAGAATATTTGGGAGTTGATATAACCTAAGCAAAAATTATTTTTTCAGCCCTTTATTAGGATATTTTTCTGCAGAATAAGTGCTTTTGATTATTTGTGTGTGTGTGTGTGTGTGTGTGTGTGTGTGTGTGCGTTGTGCATGTGTGTGGTGTGTGGTGTGTGTGTGTGTGTGTGTGTGTGTGGTGTGGTGTGTGTGTGTGTGTGTGCGTGCGTGCGTGTGTGCTGCTCTGCATGGATGAGGTGTGAATGGGTGAATGACTCAGTATGTAAAGAGCTTCGAGGGGTCGAGGAGACCTGATAAAGAGATGTATAAGAACAGTCCATTAACCATCTCCTTCATGAGATCAGGAACCAGTGGATAAAATACATTCAGCTAATAATGAAGTTGCAAAACAACTCCTAAAATATATATTTTTGTTCAGGGTAGACAGGGGATTTATTTTCAATGTTGATAAAAGCAGTGTAAGATCAGCTAAAGGACATAATATGAGAACAGAACAAATTAGGTGATTCAACATGTCAGGTATTGTCAAACAGCGTTCATGTTGCATCTCTGTCGCTGTAGAGGATGAACCACAGTTTGTCTCCAGAGCTCCAGGGCTTCAGATCCTTCAACTCCATGTCAGTTGGAGGATAATTGGAACACAAAATCACAGATTTACAAGCATAATCATTTAATCATGAAATAATTAAAATAATAATTCATTATTTTTTAATATTCTTATTCTTTAACATATAATTAAGTGCTGAATGAAACAAATAAGAAAAGGTAAAATGCAACATACAGTGAGAAAACAAGAAAGACTCACAGTGACATCTCTTCAAGCCTTCAGTTTGAAAGATCGATCCAATGTGTACATTTTGTTGTTGTTAACCTGCAGATCTAACCCCCAGTCTCCCAGATGTTTGTACTGCAGGAGGTTAAATAAGGGGAGAGGGGGAGGATGAGGGACGGAAAGACCAACAACATAAATGTAATATTTGAACACAAAATATGTCATGTCATCTACAAACACAGTGTTTGTAGATGACATGACATATTTTGAGCATGAACACAAGATAAACTGGATTCTAGGCATCTAGTCATTATGATGGTTTGAATATTGTGAGTGATATTGTTGACACTTAAAATACTCATCCAAAACATCAACATTACCTCAGTGGAAGTATTTCTGAGACGGATGTATTTGCGCCGTTGGTCGACATCGATATTAAATCCTGAGTGTGAGTTCTGATTCTCCGAGCTGACGCTCTCCTGCTGCTCCTCATCACTCTCAGTTTCCTGCACTGTATATCTAAAAGTTTGCACCTGAGAGGCAGACGATACACACAATACTCTTTCAAAAATACTCAACTAAGATGTTTACACTGTTTTATCCCTGCGTGTGTGTGTGTGTGTGTGTGTGTGTGTGTGTTTGTGTGTGTGTACCTCTGTCTTCACTCTGCTGTTCTCTGGATCTCCAGTTGACTCAATGTCTCCTTCAGCTCCTTCTCACGCCCTTAGGTCAACTGGTTTTCGATCCGCTAGCTGACAAACACACAGGTGTTGATTTCAACAGTTTTTTTTCAGTTGCTAACACACTAAAATCTCACATGAGGCATCATTATTTAATCTCACCCTCAAAGAGCAAAACCTGAGCTCAAATCTTCAAAACTCTAAACACATTTTCATCTCTGCACCCAATTTGTAATTCAACATGGCACTTTTAGCAAAACACTGCACACGGTTCTCTAATGGCGCATTTCCACTGCAGGGCCTCGCACGGTTTAGTATAGTTAGGCCTTGGTAGGCCAGGCTCACTTTATGCTGAGTTTCCATTACAGTTTAGGAACTGGGGTAGTAACTATAGTAACACAGTGTAGGCAGAGCCATGACATCATCTTCAATGCGAAACACAAAACCAATATCAGCCGTTAGCTGTTAGCACTCAGAGCTCACAGCTCCTCATATCTGTTCAGAAACTAGACAAAAGCTAAACAAGTACAAACCACAGACTGCCTGTGTCATGGCAAATACAGTCGCTGGTTTATTTATGTCTGTATAGGCCGTTGTTGTGAGTGTGGACGGTCGGAGCATATACTGCGTTAGCTTAGCTGATCTCCATTTAGAAAACACGCATTTTAAAAGGTTTTTCGCCTGCCGTCTGTCTGCAGACTTGTCAAAGCATTAATTCATGGTTTTTACTAACCGGTATCAGTATGTTGTTACTTTGGGATCATTTTGAAACTATGTAAAATATGTTCATTTTGTTGTAGTTGTAGTCCCCTTGCCAGTGATTCTCTCACTAGTTTAGCATATCCAGCCCGGTTGTTGGCCCGGAAAGAACCTGGATTTTGGAGTGCCACAAAAACTGTGAAACATTACCCGTTAGCCGGAACTACCCCTAGTGGAAACGCAACAAAAAACGGGCCGGGTTTGGCACGGCACGCTTAAACCGTGCTACGTGCTGCAGTGGAAATGCGCCATAAGTAAGACACAGAAATCTGACATATTCACTTGTTTGCCATTTTCAAAATACTGCCATTAAAAATGCAGAACCAAATGAACCAATCAACAAATACACATGCCAAATGACCATGAACACCAAACTGCTTTATTGTTGACTCAGCAATCAGGATGTAAACACTTGAACAAGGCTCCACATCAGGGACGTGCACAGACATTTGGAGGGGCTATCGCTCTGAACTGGAGAAAGGGCCTCTCCCCCCGATAAAAAACACAAGACCTTTTGAAAATTGTAACTTGTTTTTAATGTTAAAGAAACCAAACAATTATTACATCAACTAAATTGAACAGTAATTCACATCTCATAACAAAATAAGCTAAGGCGACTACTTGCATTCGGTAACTTGATTTTAAAAAACCAGGGACATTTTTTGTTTTGCGGTCTATATCTCATCAAAGATATCTAATGTTAGTAACTATTAAAGACAAAATGGGGATAATTCTGTTCTAATGTAGCTTGCCCATTGTAACTGCAGTCCAGACATACTGATAAAATAGGGCCTCTAACTAATTACCTTAAATAAACTCACTAATTAATTAAACCAGTTCAATACACATTATTCTTATTTTTATCATGCTTCATGAGCGCAGTAACGGTAAGGTATCTAATTACTTATTTATTTAGTATTCCATAACTTAGTAACAGAGATGGTCAAACTAAAGTAGAGACATGGCAGAAATCCTACAATGAAGCGGGACAGTGAGGTGTTCTCCGTGAGAGGGCGATCAAGAGAAGAGAGCGAGCG
This sequence comes from Gymnodraco acuticeps, assembly GCF_902827175.1. NCBI lineage: Eukaryota > Metazoa > Chordata > Actinopteri > Perciformes > Bathydraconidae > Gymnodraco > Gymnodraco acuticeps. The sequence goes on from NW_022990305.1 coordinate 360,156, forward strand.
GCCCCGTTGAGGGAGTTTACAGATGAGAAGACACAGAAAGACAGAAGCACAATAACAACAAGTAGGCTATATTTAGGTGTTTTTTTGTAAATAACCGACGGTATCAAGAGGAAGTAAAGTCCCCTGGTTTGTTCCTTATAACCTAACTGCCATGATGAGACAACTCAAAATCAAGTTTCCAAAATCCGACACTGAGGTGGCCGCTGTGTGGATGGGCCACGCACCGGCAGATGACAGCGCTGACAAAGTGTGTTCCCGCAGCGAGACGCTAAAATACTAATTGTGGGCTTATCATGTTGATTCGGCCACAACAGAAAACAGAAAAACAAACTCTCGCTCTCTCCAGAGGGACAGGTCAGCCAGAAAGGCCAAACGGGCCGTTGCCCGGGCAACATTAGCCCATACCTGTGCACGTCCCTGCTCCACATAATACCTTTTTACAACAACAATGGATACATGGGTTATGGATAGCATCAAGAGGAAGAGGTAGAGGGAGGATGAACTGAAGTCAATTGAATAGTTTATTTGCAGCATAATGGTTAAAGCTGTCTTTTCCATTTACTGTATCTGATAGAGAGCATACTTTTGGTTTACACAACTGCAACTGTGTTTGCTGTGCATACATTTTGTTGTGGAGAGAAATACAAATGTTTTGTTTCAACAGAATATTGGTGTTTCTAAACATTTTTCTGTAGGGCATAATTTTCTACATACAGAAAAAAGCCCATAAAAGTAAGTGTGCTTGAGATTGAGCACCACAGTGTGTAGATAGTTGAAAAAAGCCTCTTGTGCTATAAATGAAGTGTGTGCCATTTGGTGCAAAAGTTGGGGTTCGATTAAGAAATGATGTTGTTTGTAGTGCAGTTATTCATTATATACAGGATATATACGTTATATATAATATATAGAAACTCAGATACGTAATTGTATGGGACAATGTCAGCTTTCATCGAGCAGCCACCATCCAAAACTGGTTCGTTGACCACCCACAATTTCTGCTTCCGTATCTTCCATCCTACTCTTCGTTTCTAAATCCAATAGAAGAGTTATTTTCGACATGGCGGTGGAAGGTGTATGACCGTCAGCCATACGTGCGCTTGACTCTTTAGGAGACAATGGAAGAGGCATGTGATGACATGTGAGTGCTATCCAGGGATGGATACGACACTCAAGATGCTTCTTCCCTCGATGTTTAGCCAGGGAAGATATTGCTTGTGATGTGGATGAGGTGCTGTGGCCAGACCCAGCCAGATGCACCCTAAGTTTTTCCTCAAAGTTTTCCTTTACATTGACTGTGTTTGAGGGCCTTGAGGCATTGTGTTTGTTTACACAACTGTTACTATTTGTTCTGCATGAATGTTGCACCCATTTTTGGAGAAAAATCAAAGTATATCAACAATATATTTTTGTCTCTGGACATATTTGTGTAGACTTGAACAATCTTCATATGCAGAATTCTCTACATAGAGGGAAAAGATAAAGCACCACAGTGTGTTTGGTTGGACAAAGTGTCTTGTACTATAATACCTCATTCACACCAACGGTGTTTCAGGGCCGGTTCGGAGCTGGAGCTTGAAAAGCACCGGGTTTTCCTCTTCACACCGCAGCGGAGCAGCCTCTTAGCTCCGGAATCCGGTTCGTTTCAAGCACCAAAAAATTGTCCGGCCAGAGCAAAAGCACCACATACGTCACGCTTACGTCGAGGCGGGGGCAGGGGCGGGATCAACTCCTGAACAACAACAATAAGCCCGCGTTTTATCCAGCTTGTACACAACGATGGAGAATCTTAACAAGCAGCAGTGGTCCACTGAAGAGTGTTACAACCCGGCTCGTGGGCTGTAACATAAAGCAGGGAGGCGAGACGAGAGGTAAGAATAATATAGTTTATTAGTTTAAACACCACAAACTAAAACACCAGCATCAGGTCCCCGAAGCTGGCGCAGAGAGAGTGCCCAGAGGAGTGAGAGAAACGTAACCGGCTGGGCTCCTCCTATATCCTGTTTCAACAGATGTAGCTCATCCGGCAGGTGCGCCTCATCAAACAGCTGCAGCTGGAACCTGCAATCACACACAAAACACACACACAACCAGACGGCACCCCACGCGGTGTGGAGGGGTCGTCACAAGAGTCTTCCGAAGAGGTACAGAGGAACCTGGAGCACAATCGGCCATTGTTGTTGTTGTCGGTGTCAGCTGTGAGGGGTTTCCGCGCTGTTTGGCTTTATGAAGCAGGCACGCAAACGGTTACGTCATGACGCAAACGATGACGCAATGTACCAGTCGGTGTGAAAAGAGCCTAAACGGAAGAACCGGTTCTGAACCTGAAAAGCCCTAGCACGGAGCTTGAACCGGAGTTGCGTTGGTGTGAATGAGGTATATGTGACGTGTGTGCCATTTGGTGCAAATGTTAGGTTTTGGTAAGAGTTTAGGTAGTTTTGTGTGCAGTGCTTCATTCTGCAAGAAAAATTAGGTGTTTTGCACTTTGTGTGTGGTTTTGAGAATTGTGTTGTGACGAGTGAGAACAAATGTCCTCATGGTAGTTCCCTTAAAGTCCACCAGAGCGTTCACACTCCATCATGTTGAATATGTTGTTATTTTCTGAGCTTCTCTCCACAGTTTCCTCTCTAATGTGTCAACAAACTGAACTCTGGCTTCAGCAAATGTTTTACATTTTCTGTGCTGGACATGTTTACAAGTTAGCTCAAATTAAGCCTTGTTTGATCCATTAAATGTAAAACTTCAGAAAAGTTGTAATGGTAGAAACATTTGTCTTCGTGTCAGTAATTAACTGGGGAAGTTTATTGGTGATATATTTTTTTAAATGTATTCGACTGCTACCATTGTGTACGCTTTAAGTTTTTTTTGGGCTAAATACATACTCTTTTTTTTGCTCTTTAATTATTATATTTACCACCTTTGTGCATTTTTCACTGAAATATCTTCTTTTTTTTTACAAATGTACATTACAAACATTTATTAAATCAGGAGAAGCAGCATCTCTGTGGCCTCGTGTTGGCATAGTGTGAATGCTGGTTAGAAAAGGAAAAACTGTTGGTCAGATTTTCATTTATTTGATTTCTTCCTATTATACACACATGCATTTCCAAACATTTGGACTACCTATGTTGCAAATGTATTATCTTTTCAATTTACACACGGCATCTATTGCACGTCTGTCCGTCCTGGGAGAGGGATCCCTCCTCTGTTGCTCTCCCTGAGGTTTCTCCCATTTTTCCCTTTAAACTGTGGGTTTTCTTCTGAAGTTTTTCCTTGTACGATGTGAGGGTCTAAGGACAGAGGGTGTCGTATTGTCATACTGATATTTTGTACAAACTGTAAAGTCCACTGAGACAAATGTAACATTTGTGATATTGGGCTATATAAATAAACATTGATTGATTGATTTATAAAGACTCGTAAAATATAACAATACAGCTCTCAGGACATCAGGAGGAGGAAACAGCTAGCTTGGCTCTCAGAGCTGCATTGTGAGCACTCATGGATTACTACCTCTAGAAAAGGTTTTCCCACACTCTGCACACCAGTATGGTTTCTCTCCCGTGTGAATAGGATGATGTGTTTTGAGTTTATCTGATCTAGTGAACGTTTTCCCACACTCTTCACACCAATATAACATTCTGAAAATAAATATAAACTGAGAATAAAAAAAAGAGTTCAGTAATTAAAAAAAAGAAATTCTGAAATACTGAGAAAAACTCATTTCTGATTTTAAAAGTCAGAATTCTGAAAAAGGTAAAGTCAGAAAAATCAAATTTCTAAGAAATTAACCAAATTTGCTCTCTAGCTCTAACCCTAAATATATCCCACATTCACACCCCTCCCACTTCCTGCAGACCCTCCCCTCATTGGGGAGAGATAGACGTATGATCTGAGGGTCTCATATGTATGGAGCATACATTTCGAAATGTAAATTAGAAGTAATTGTTATGTAACGACTCCTCTGACGGCCCGTCCACACGGCAGGGTGCGTTGAAGCTTCAACGCTTCTGCCCATTCACTTTTAATGGGGTGACGTCACGCTTTGCCGAACTGCATTGTGGGAGCGTCGCTTCGCTTTGCTCGTGTTGCTCGCTTCAAAAGTTGAGCAATGTTCAACTTTTGAAGCTTCGACGGAAGCGTCAGCCAATCAAATCCTATGCCAGTACAAGCTCTAGCCAATCAACCGCGTGCTTGTGTGTCCGGGGCGGGAGATTTATGTGATTGGTTGTTGGTCAAGTTTCAGACACGCCCGCCGGCAAGCTTCAACGCACGCCGCCGTGTGGACGCTGCGTTAGACTTAATAGGCTTGTTTGAGACGAGCTGCGGCTCGCCTCGAAAGTAGACGAGAATAGCCGATCGCAGCCGGGGGAGGTCTGAAAAAGCTTGCCTGAAGTCGGACAGCTCGGAGTCAGCTTCGTCTTTTCCTTCTTCTCTCGGTTTTTTGGCAGATTGCAAACAGCTTGAAGGTGCATACCGCCACCTCCGGAGTCGGCTTGACTCGGTTTGCATTTATAAATAATGCACAAATGTGTTGTGTCGTTAATGTCAGATATGTACTAAGTAAATACATTTGTTCCTGCTCAAGATTAGATTCAACTGTATTGGTATTGCACAGATTACAGGTACTGAGACAACGAAATGCAGTTTAGGACTGCAAAAAGCAGTAAAGTGAAAAATAATGTACACAATCTACAGAATAAAATATAGAATGAATTGAATGATGAATAAACAGTGAGGGGTATGAATACACTAGATATACACAGCAGCCTGTGAGCAGTATGAACAGTGTGTATGAATATGCTAAGATATATAAAGTATGAAAAAGGTAAGCAGTGCAAGTATAGTATAAAATATATGGATATTAATTTCATGATAAACATTGTGGAACAATGATGAAAAATGTGAAAGGAAGTGGCGACGTAAAACTGACACAAAACAACAACAAACTTTTGCCGAGCCAATTGGAGAGTTTCATCAGCAGCACGGGGGTAAACACCACCAATGACCGCTCAGCTCGAGATACCAGCGAGTCGTTTCCCATCAAGCATTTCACTTCCGCAGCCCGTGGAGAGAAACTGCGCTGCCTCGCCGCTCAAGTCTGCGGGCGTGTTTGTCCCGCGAGATTTCAACGTCTCATGTAGGCGAGCCTCCAGAGCAAGTCGGACAAATTGACTAACCATCATGCAACGCTCTCGCAAGACTGCGATCACAATTGGGCAGGTCTGCGTCAGACTCGCTCGTCTCAAACAAGCCTAATGTGAAACCTTCAGGGACAACAGGAGGAAGGTGTGAACCCCTCCTCCCCTCATCTACCACAATGGTTTTGTCCCCCCCTTTATGTCCTACCCTCCCCTGAGACGCCCCCCCCCCCCGCCCCCAGACTAATCTTGCAGGTAATTTAGCTTGAAATTTAGCCAAACCATTTTAAGGGCTACATGCAGGAATGAAAAACCCCAACAGAATAAAAAACATTCAGTAATGAGCAAGAGAAACAGAGAATATGAATGTAAAATAAAAAAGGCTCACTGAAAATTAACATGAAGATGAAACAAGATGAAATTCCGATTGAACACCAATGTCATCTTTTAATCTTTCTAGCAGCAGTTCAAATAAAGACCATTCATAAAAACCTAATGCAAAGTTATTGTAAGTTATTATAAAACATTAAACAGTTTATAATGAGTATTCGGTGTATGTTGGCACCACTGTCTCCCACCAGGCCGATGTTCTGTTGTTCACCCAGAGAGAGCGCGGGACACAACGCGTTAATTAGTATTCGCATATCTGGAACACATACAAAGGCACAAACACAATCCTACATTAGCTCTACATTACCCCACAAATCCCACATTAGATCGTATTAATAATTGTGATTTACTGAACTTACCATTCTTGTTCTTAGATAACGCTCATCGTCCACAGCCATCTTACGGCGAAACATGGCCATAGCGCGTGCGCTCCGTTGTCCATTCCTTTTCTTAAGGCTTTTTAACCGCCTTTGCTTCCGAACCAGCATTGCTATTGCATTCGACTGGTGGATATTGGCTTAAATAACTCAGTTACCAAGCTGTATAACATGAGCACAAAAAACACAACTTCAGTCATGGAGTGCCACAGGGCTCAGTGCTTGGACCTATTTTGTTCACATTATGTATGCTTCCGTTTGGCAATATTATAAGGAATCACTCCGTACATTTTCATTGTTATGAGGATGATACTCAACTATATTTATCCATCAAGCCTGATGAAACCAATCATCTAAATAAAATTCAAGACTGTCTCAAGGACTTAAAAACGTGGATGACCTTAAACTTTTTGATGTTAAACACGGCCAAAACTGAAGTTATTGTACTCGGCCCAAAGACTCTACGAAACAAACTATCTAAAGATATACTAACTATGGATGGCATTAATTTGGCCTCCAGTGAGACTGTAAGGAATCTTGGTGTTATATTTATCCTTTAACGCCCACATAAAATCAATCTCAAGGACTGCCTTTTTTCATCTACGTAACATAGCAAAAATCAGGCATATCTTGCCTCAAAACGATGCAGAGAAACTAGTCCATGCATTTGTTACTTCAAGGCTGGATTATTGTAACGCTTCCAGTTTGTGTTCGGCGGCAGACACCCTATCCGTTTTTAAGAGTGCGCTTAAGACCTTCTTTTTTGATAAAGCTTATAGTTAGGGCTGATTAGATTCAGCCCCTAGTTTTGCTGATATAGGCTTAGTTTGTCGGGGGACATCTTACTTCTTCCTTTTCTCTGTCTGTACCTGTGTATTCTCATGTTCCGATTAACCCAGCTTCCACCAAATTTCTTTTTGGTGTCTATCTACACTTGGATCCTGAGTCCTGATCTGAGTCCTGGATTTCGAGTTGTGGCTGAACCTATCACTATGGTCCTGCCTGACTCTCATCATACTACTTCCCTGATGGCTCCCACAGGATTGTTGACATCCTCATGGATTCATCTTCTTATTATAGACACATGCATTTGCAAACATTTGGCCTACCTATGTTGTAAATGTACTATCTTTTCGATTTACACACGGCATCTATTGCAAGTCTGTCCGTGTTGGGAGAGGGATCCCTCCTCTGTTGCTCTCCCTGAGGTTTCTCCCATTTTCCCCTTTAAACTGTGGGGTTTTTTTCCTTTTTTGGAAGTTTTTTCCGGTACCACTTTACAATAAGACTACCCTTATAAAGGGTTTACGAATAGTTTGTAATTAATTTATTAATTAGGTTGTGAACACTTTATAAATCATGAATTAGCTTTTATAAAACATGACCTACACAAGGCAAATGTGACCGGTTGCTTGCCAAATAGTGAGCCCACATTTATCTGTACTGCTAAGCGTTATATTGGCTACTTAGCTTACTTCTTCTTCTTCATCAGCCAGCATCCTTGGTATCTGTTGTTCACCGAGTTGATTCTCGCTAAGTAGCCAATATAAGGCTAAGTCATCTTGCCAAATAGTGAGCCTGTTGTGATGTATGAAAACTATGTTAGAACTGGTTTATAAATGGTTCTTAATGATTAATAAAGTTTTTACAAACTAATTCATAACCTAAGTATAAACCCTTTATGAATCCTTTATAAGGGTAGTCTTATTGTAAAGTGGTACCGTTTTTCCTTGTCCGATGTGAGGGTCTAAGGACAATTTCCTCTTTTACTCTGTCTAGCAGCAGTTCAAATAAAGACCATTCATAAAAACCTAATGCAAAGTTATTGTAAGTTATAGTAAAACATTAAACCGTTTGTAATGATGAGTCGCAGAGTCTATTTATGTTGACAAGTTTAATGAGGAAATAGAAAACAAGTTTTAAGTTCACAGCTCAGATTATTACAGTAGCAAGAATCACATTTACTGAGAACACAGAAAACTAACGGCCGTCACAATGAAGTCAAATAATGAACATGAGATATTATATCAGAGTTTCACTAGAACAATGTTTGTTCAAACAAAACAAGAACATCACAAATGTACTTTATCACTGCTCATATCTAACGTGTCTTAATGTTTTGAAAATCACTTGAAGTAAATACAAAAAAGTACCAAGAAGTTGGTTCAAATCTTCACGTAGTCCGTCTGCATCCTGTGCTCATTACCTTTGTCAACCGTTGTAACCGTTGTCAAGGTGTCAAAACCACAACGCCTTCCTATAACTGTGGTTGGAACTGTTATGCTTGGCTTGCACCTTCTAGAATGCATAATGTGCATAGTTCAATAGTTCAGGATGTTCTGTCTAGTTTCACATGTCTGGTTTCAATCAATCAATCAATGTTTATTTATATAGCCCAATATCACAAATGTTACTTTTGTCTCAGTGGACTTCACAGTTTGTACAGAATATCAGTATGACAATACGACACCCTCTGTCCTTAGACCCTCAAATCGTACAAGGAAAAACCTCCGGAGAAAACCCACAGTTTAAAGGGAAAAATGGGAGAAACCCCAGGGAGATCAACGGAGGAGGGATCCCTCTCCCAGGACGGACAGACGTGCAATAGATGCCGTGTCTGATAAGACATTATTGAGACATGCATCGTTTCCATCAAACCAAATTATAGCCAATTTAAATGTTTGTACTAATGGTACGCTTAATAGAGGTAGGTGAGGTAAAGGTGAGGTCTGTCACAGCCACTTAAACAGCAGATCTGTCAACAGAAAATAAATGAGAAATACAAATATTCACTGAATGTTGGGCAACAAAAAATAGTTAGAACGTTTCTGAACTCGTTACACACTAAAATTGTCCATAAAAAACATGTTTATTAGAAGGTACTTCTTGTAAGTCGCTTTGGATAAAAGCGTCAGCTAAATGCCATGTAATGTAATGTAATGTAAGGTAAAGTCACTGTTGGTCAGCTTTACATTTGGAGAAAATCAGGAGGAATGCTAGCTTGACTCAGAAAAGGATCAGATGGATGCAGAGTGAGTGCGCTGGTGGACTTTAAGATGATCAGATCTTGTGAAAGCTTTCCCACACTGGTCACAGCTAAATGGTTTCTCTGCAGTGTGAGTGCGTTTGTGGGCTTTAAGATTACTACCATGAGAAAAGGTTTTTCCACACTCTTGACACCTGTATGGTTTCTCTCCTGTGTGAATACGATGATGTTTTTTGAGATCACCTGATATAGTGAAAGTTTTTCCACACTGGTCACAGCAGTATGGTTTCTCTCCTGTGTGATAACGATTATGTTTTTTGAGATCACCTGATGTAGTGAACGTTTTCCCACACTCTTCACACCAGTATGGTTTCTCTCCTGTGTGAATACGATGGTGGATTGTGAGCTCACCTGATGAAATGAACGTTTTTCCACACTCTTCACACCAGTATGGTTTCTCTCCCGTGTGAATACGTTGATGGACTGTGAGTTTACTTGATGTAGTGAAACTTTTCCCACACTCTTCACAGCTGTGTGGTTTCTCTCCAGTGTGGATTCGCTGGTGGGTTTTGCAGGTAACCTTTTAGAGAAAACGTTTTCCCACATTGGTCACAGCTGTATGGTTTCTCTCCAGTGTGAATGCGCTGATGAGATGAAAGGCTACTTTTCTTAGAAAAGGTTGTGCCACACTGATCACAGCTGTGTGGTTTCTCTCTAGTGTGAATGCTCTGATGAGATGAAAGGTGCCATTTCTGAGCAAAGGTTTTCCCACACAGGTCACATCTGTATGGTTTCTCTCCAGTGTGAATGCGCTGATGAGATGAAAGAATGCTTTTCTTAGAAAAGGTTTTCCCACACTGGTCACAGCTGTAGGGTTTCTCTCCAGTGTGAATGCGCAGATGAATCTTTAAAGTTCTAGATGTTGAGTAGGATTTGTTACACTGGTCACAGATGTGAGGTTCGGTTTGCTTTCTTCTTCTTCTCAGTTCCTAAAATATTCAGCAAGAGAAAGAGTCAGTGAGAGGCCTTGGTGCAGAGACCTACACAAATAAAACAAGCCCATTTATTTTCATATGACCAAATCATACTCATCAAATTTGATGTTTTCTTTTATTTCAAAGACTTTAGTTAAAAAAACTCAAAATCTGACCTTATTTATGAATTCTCAATTTTTTTTTCAGATTTCTGAATTTCTTTCTTTTTTGAATTTAAATCAGATTTTTCTCCATATTTTCACAATTTTTTCAGAATGTTTTATCTGATTCGCTACATTTTTCAGAAGTAATTGTTTATTTTCAGAATGCTGACTTTCTCATTATTTTGACTTTTTCCAGAATTCTCACTTTTTCATAATATATTTTTTTCGGAATTGCGACTTTTTTCATAATATAGTATATTTTTTCATAATACTTACTGTTTCTCATGATTTTTACTTTTTCCCCAAAACTGTAATTTTTTTACTTTTTCAAATTGTATTATTATCACATTTTTTTTACTTTATTATATTTATCATCAGAATTTGATTATTTTTAATATATAGTACAACCATTTTATGCTACTTAGTACTTCTACTCCACTATAACTCAGAGGTAAATGGTGTACTTCTACTCCACTACATGTATTTAATACATTGAGTTACTTTACAGATGTGGATGAATGATGTGAAATATAATCAAGTCTTAAATCAGACTTTAGTTCCACCTGGAGTAAATTCACAAGCTACCCTGCAGTATACAAAGTCATTCAAACTAGCTGCACCTTCACCAGCTTTGAGAACACTTTAATGATCAATCATTATAAAACATATCATATCTACTATTGTATTTTTTTTCATAATACATTGCTTTTTGATTTGACTGCAATCTTTTCTGACTTTTTTCTCAGCATTCAGATTTTTTTCTGAATTAGGATATAACATTTTTTTTAAATATATTTTATATTTACATGTTTCAGAATTACAGTATTGAGATTTTTCCAAACTCTAAGAATTTAAATGTTTTTGAATCATAATTTTGTCTTTAAAAAATCAATCTGAATTTTGACTTTTTTTCTCCGAATTCTTATCTTTTCAACAGAATTGGATTCTTCTTTTTCCACATTTTTCTTAGAATTATGACCAAGGCTCTGGTTTCAGACAGAGGGTTCAAATAGGTGCTGCAGCAGAGGCAGTATGAGAAAAATAAAGAGTTTTTATTTTATTTAGCTTTTCAGATGTATACAGTCATAGATAATGCAATATTCTCTGTAAGCCTTCTGTAGTTAACAGTGAAATCACAAATCCAACTTACATATTTGTGGGTAATACAGAGGCAGGCCTCACTGACCTTCAAATATGCTATAACATGATATACAGTACAAACAGGGTTATGGGGTGTACCTGGAACTTATTCAAAGAAAAAAAAAAATACAAAAAAGATATAAAGATCCCTTCTAGACAAATGATGGTCGTATTGGTGTAACAGATTATCCATTTTTCCCATATTGACAAAAAGATTCCCTTTTGCAATCTCAAAGCAAGGGTTATCCTTTCCATCTTAAAAATATCATACACAATGTCAATCCACTCATCCAAAGTAGGTTTCCTGGTTTTAAGCAGGAGTCAAAAATATATATATTTATCTTTAGAGGAAAACATGTCTGGTGGTAAAGCACCCAAATATAACGATTCAAATTTAAATGAAATGTCTACCTGAAAAAAACCTTTTGTAAAACTTGTGTATTTGATTGATGTAATGACAAACTTGAAGGAACCTGTAAAAATCATCACGTTTCAAGTCAAACTGCCCCTTCAGATTCTGAAAGCTGTTCATGGACCCCTTGAGAAAATATGTGCAGTAGGCTGTCAGGCCTTTTGAAGACCAAAACATAAATCTTGCATCCCATCTTCCAGGTACACATTTTAGATCATACACACACACCATCTTAAACCCTTTACAGCTTCCCTCAAGTGATTTTGAGTTACCAGTATGTTCCACACCTTAAATGACAGACTGATCCATGGGTTTCTCAGTTTGTTTAGTTTATTCATCAAGACCTTATCCCCAATTGCAGCTTGAATAGGAAATTAATTCTGATACAGCACTCTCAATCTCCTTCCATCTAGCAATGTACTTTGGATTGCACCAGCATATTAATGGTATCAATTGAGCCGCAATATAGTAATCCTTTAAACATGGGAGTGCGACACCACCCTTGTTTTTAGCCAATTGTAAACTCTGATATTTAAATCTTGGCCTTCGTCCCTGCCAAATGTACCTTGAGATATGTTTATCCCGCTCCTGAAATTGTTGGTTAGATAGTTCTAGTGAAAGGGACTGGAAGAGATACAGCAGTCTCGGCAAAATAACCATTTTGATCGATTCAATGCTTAAACTAAAATTGAGAACAGGAACAAGGTCTCAT
>NW_022990306.1:0-15000 GCF_902827175.1 Gymnodraco acuticeps
CTGACAGGAAGCAGAGCAGTCTCTGGTCTCTACGAGGAGCTCTGACAGGAAGCAAGCAGTCTCTGGTCTCTACAGAGGAGCTCTGACAGGAAGCAGAGCAGTCTCTAGTCTCTGTAAGGAGCTCTGACAGGAAGCAGAGCAGTCTCTGGTCTCTACAGAGGAGCTCTGACAGGAAGCAGAGCAGTCTCTAGTCTCTGTAGAGGAGCTCTGACAGGAAGCAGAGCAGTCTCTGGTCTCTACAGAGGAGCTCTGACAGGAAGCAGAGCAGTCTCTGGTCTCTGTAGAGGAGCTCTGACAGGAAGCAGAGCAGTCTCTGGTCTCTGTAGAGGAGCTCTGACAGGAAGCAGAGCAGTCTCTAGTCTCTACAGAGGAGCTCTGACAGGAAGCAGAGCAGTCTCTAGTCTCTGTAGAGGAGCTCTGACAGGAAGCAGAGCAGTCTCTGTCTCTGCAGAGGAGCTCTGACAGGAAGCAGAGCAGTCTCTGGTCTCTACAGAGAGCTCTGACAGGAAGCAGAGCAGTCTCTGTCTCTGTAGAGGAGCTCTGACAGGAAGCAGAGCAGTCTCTAGTCTCTGTAGAGGAGCTCTGACAGGAAGCAGAGCAGTCTCTAGTCTCTGTAGAGGAGCTCTGACAGGAAGCAGAGCAGTCTCTAGTCTCTGTAGAGGAGCTCTGACAGGAAGCAGAGCAGTCTCTAGTCTCTACAGAGGAGCTCTGACAGGAAGCAGAGCAGTCTCTAGTCTCTGCAGAGGAGCTCTGACAGGAAGCAGAGCAGTCTCTAGTCTCTACAGAGGAGCTCTGACAGGAAGCAGAGCAGTCTCTAGTCTCTACAGAGGAGCTCTGACAGGAAGCAGAGCAGTCTCTAGTCTCTACAGAGGAGCTCTGACAGGAAGCAGAGCAGTCTCTAGTCTCTACAGAGGAGCTCTGACAGGAAGCAGAGCAGTCTCTAGTCTCTGTAGAGGAGCTCTGACAGGAAGCAGAGCAGTCTCTAGTCTCTGCAGAGGAGCTCTGACAGGAAGCAGAGCAGTCTCTAGTCTCTGTAGAGGAGCTCTGACAGGAAGCAGAGCAGTCTCTGGTCTCTGTAGAGGAGCTCTGACAGGAAGCAGAGCAGTCTCTGGTCTCTGTAGAGGAGCTCTGACAGGAAGCAGAGCAGTCTCTGGTCTCTACAGAGGAGCTCTGACAGGAAGCAGAGCAGTCTCTAGTCTCTAGAGGAGCTCTGACAGGAAGCAGAGCAGTCTCTGGTCTCTGTAGAGAGCTCTGACAGGAAGCAGAGCAGTCTCTGGTCTCTGTAGAGGAGCTCTGACAGGAAGCAGAGCAGTCTCTAGTCTCTGTAGAGGAGCTCTGACAGGAAGCAGAGCAGTCTCTGGTCTCTACAGAGGAGCTCTGACAGGAAGCAGAGCAGTCTCTGGTCTCTGTAGAGGAGCTCTGACAGGAAGCAGAGCAGTCTCTAGTCTCTGTAGAGGAGCTCTGACAGGAAGCAGAGCAGTCTCTAGTCTCTGCAGAGGAGCTCTGACAGGAAGCAGAGCAGTCTCTAGTCTCTGTAGAGGAGCTCTGACAGGAAGCAGAGCAGTCTCTAGTCTCTGTAGAGGAGCTCTGACAGGAAGCAGAGCAGTCTCTAGTCTCTACAGAGGAGCTCTGACAGGAAGCAGAGCAGTCTCTGGTCTCTGCAGAGGAGCTCTGACAGGAAGCAGAGCTCTCTAGTCTCTGTAGAGGAGCTCTGACAGGAAGCGAGCAGTCTGCTTAGTCTCTTACAGAGGAGCTCTGACAGGAAGCAGAGGCAAGTCTCTAGGTCCTCTTAGAGGAGCTTCTGACAGGAAGCAGAGTAGGCAGTCTCTAGTCGTAGTCTCGTACAGAGGAGTCTCTGGACAGGAAAGCAAGAGCAGTCTCTGTCTCTGTAGAGGAGCTCGTGTACAGGAAGCAGAGCAGTGCTCTAGGTCCTCTGTAGAGGGAGCTCTGACCGGAAGCAGAGCCAGTCCTCTGGTCTCTGTAGAGGAGCTCTTGACAGGAAGCAGAGCAGTCCTCTAGTCTCTGTAGAGGAGCTCTGACAGGAAGCAGAGCATCTCTAGTCTCTACAGAGGAGCTCTGACAGGAAGCAGAGCAGTCTCTTGTCTCTGTAGAGGAGCCTCTGACAGGAAGCAGAGCAGTCTCTAGTCTCTAAGAGGAGCTCTGACAGGAAGCAGGCAGTCTCTAGTCTCTACAGAGGAGCTCTGACAGGAAGCAGAGCATTCTCTAGTCTCTGTAGAGGAGCTCTGACAGGAAGCAGAGCAGTCTCTAGTCTCTTACAGAGGAGCTCTGACAGGAAGCAGAGCAGTCTCTAGTCTCTGTAGAGGAGCTCTGACAGTAAGGCAGAGCAGTCTCTAGTCTCTGTAGAGGAGCTCTGACAGGAAGCAGAGCAGTCTCTAGGTCTCTGCAGAGGAGCTCTGACAGAAGCAGAGCAGTCTCTAGTCTCTACAGAGGAGCTCTGACAGGAAGCAGAGCAGTCTCTGTCTCTACAGAGGAGCTCTGACAGGAAGCAAGCAGTTCTCTATCTCTGTCTCTGTACAGGGAGCTCTGACAGGAACAGAGCAGTCTCTAGTCTCTGCAGAGGAGCTCTGACAGGAAGCAGAGCAGTCTCTAGTCTCTGTAGAGGAGCTCTGACAGGAAGCAGAGCAGTCTCTAGTCTCTACAGAGGAGCTCTGACAGGAAGCAGAGCAGTCTCTGGTCTCTGTAGAGGAGCTCTGACAGGAAGCAGAGCAGTCTCTGGTCTCTACAGAGGAGCTCTGACAGGAAGCAGAGCAGTCTCTAGTCTCTACAGAGGAGCTCTGACAGGAAGCAGAGCAGTCTCTGGTCTCTGTAGAGGAGCTCTGACAGGAAGCAGAGCAGTCTCTGTCTCTACAGGAGCTCTGACAGGAAGCAGAGCAGTCTCTAGTCTCTGTAGAGGAGCTCTGACAGGAAGCAGAGCAGTCTCTAGTCTCTGTAGAGGAGCTCTGACAGGAAGCAGAGCAGTCTCTAGTCTCTGTAGAGGAGCTCTGACAGGAAGCAGAGCAGTCTCTAGTCTCTGTAGAGGAGCTCTGACAGGAAGCAGAGCAGTCTCTGGTCTCTGTAGAGGAGCTCTGACAGGAAGCAGAGCAGTCTCTGGTCTCTGTAGAGGAGCTCTGACAGGAAGCAGAGCAGTCTCTAGTCTCTACAGAGGAGCTCTGACAGGAAGCAGAGCAGTCTCTAGTCTCTGCAGAGGAGCTCTGACAGGAAGCAGAGCAGTCTCTGGTCTCTACAGAGGAGCTCTGACAGGAAGCAGAGCAGTCTCTGGTCTCTGTAGAGGAGCTCTGACAGGAAGCAGAGCAGTCTCTAGTCTCTGCAGAGGAGCTCTGACAGGAAGCAGAGCAGTCTCTGGTCTCTGCAGAGGAGCTCTGACAGGAAGCAGAGCAGTCTCTGGTCTCTACAGAGGAGCTCTGACAGGAAGCAGAGCAGTCTCTGGTCTCTGCAGAGGAGCTCTGACAGGAAGCAGAGCAGTCTCTAGTCTCTGTAGAGGAGCTCTGACAGGAAGCAGAGCAGTCTCTAGTCTCTACAGAGGAGCTCTGACAGGAAGCAGAGCAGTCTCTAGTCTCTGTAGAGGAGCTCTGACAGGAAGCAGAGCAGTCTCTGGTCTCTACAGAGGAGCTCTGACAGGAAGCAGAGCAGTCTCTAGTCTCTACAGAGGAGCTCTGACAGGAAGCAGAGCAGTCTCTGGTCTCTGTAGAGGAGCTCTGACAGGAAGCAGAGCAGTCTCTAGTCTCTGTAGAGGAGCTCTGACAGGAAGCAGAGCAGTCTCTAGTCTCTACAGAGGAGCTCTGACAGGAAGCAGAGCAGTCTCTAGTCTCTGTAGAGGAGCTCTGACAGGAAGCAGAGCAGTCTCTAGTCTCTGTAGAGGAGCTCTGACAGGAAGCAGAGCAGTCTCTGGTCTCTGTAGAGGAGCTCTGACAGGAAGCAGAGCAGTCTCTGGTCTCTGCAGAGGAGCTCTGACAGGAAGCAGAGCAGTCTCTAGTCTCTGCAGAGGAGCTCTGACAGGAAGCAGAGCAGTCTCTGGTCTCTACAGAGGAGCTCTGACAGGAAGCAGAGCAGTCTCTGGTCTCTACAGAGGAGCTCTGACAGGAAGCAGAGCAGTCTCTGGTCTCTGTAGAGGAGCTCTAACAGGAAGCAGAGCAGTCTCTAGTCTCTGCAGAGGAGCTCTGACAGGAAGCAGAGCAGTCTCTAGTCTCTGTAGAGGAGCTCTGACAGGAAGCAGAGCAGTCTCTGGTCTCTGTAGAGGAGCTCTGACAGGAAGCAGAGCAGTCTCTAGTCTCTACAGAGGAGCTCTGACAGGAAGCAGAGCAGTCTCTGGTCTCTGTAGAGGAGCTCTGACAGGAAGCAGAGCAGTCTCTAGTCTCTGTAGAGGAGCTCTGACAGGAAGCAGAGCAGTCTCTGGTCTCTACAGAGGAGCTCTGACAGGAAGCAGAGCAGTCTCTAGTCTCTGCAGAGGAGCTCTGACAGGAAGCAGAGCAGTCTCTAGTCTCTGTAGAGGAGCTCTGACAGGAAGCAGAGCAGTCTCTAGTCTCTACAGAGGAGCTCTGACAGGAAGCAGAGCAGTCTCTAGTCTCTACAGAGGAGCTCTGACAGGAAGCAGAGCAGTCTCTAGTCTCTGTAGAGGAGCTCTGACAGGAAGCAGAGCAGTCTCTAGTCTCTGTAGAGGAGCTCTGACAGGAAGCAGAGCAGTCTCTGGTCTCTGTAGAGGAGCTCTGACAGGAAGCAGAGCAGTCTCTGGTCTCTGTAGAGGAGCTCTGACAGGAAGCAGAGCAGTCTCTAGTCTCTGTAGAGGAGCTCTGACAGGAAGCAGAGCAGTCTCTGGTCTCTGCAGAGGAGCTCTGACAGGAAGCAGAGCAGTCTCTGGTCTCTACAGAGGAGCTCTGACAGGAAGCAGAGCAGTCTCTGGTCTCTACAGAGGAGCTCTGACAGGAAGCAGAGCAGTCTCTAGTCTCTACAGAGGAGCTCTGACAGGAAGCAGAGCAGTCTCTAGTCTCTACAGAGGAGCTCTGACAGGAAGCAGAGCAGTCTCTAGTCTCTGCAGAGGAGCTCTGACAGGAAGCAGAGCAGTCTCTGGTCTCTACAGAGGAGCTCTGACAGGAAGCAGAGCAGTCTCTGGTCTCTGTAGAGGAGCTCTGACAGGAAGCAGAGCAGTCTCTAGTCTCTACAGAGGAGCTCTGACAGGAAGCAGAGCAGTCTCTGGTCTCTGCAGAGGAGCTCTGACAGGAAGCAGAGCAGTCTCTAGTCTCTGTAGAGGAGCTCTGACAGGAAGCAGAGCAGTCTCTGGTCTCTGCAGAGGAGCTCTGACAGGAAGCAGAGCAGTCTCTGGTCTCTACAGAGGAGCTCTGACAGGAAGCAGAGCAGTCTCTGGTCTCTACAGAGGAGCTCTGACAGGAAGCAGAGCAGTCTCTGGTCTCTACAGAGGAGCTCTGACAGGAAGCAGAGCAGTCTCTGGTCTCTACAGAGGAGCTCTGACAGGAAGCAGAGCAGTCTCTGGTCTCTGTAGAGGAGCTCTGACAGGAAGCAGAGCAGTCTCTGGTCTCTACAGAGGAGCTCTGACAGGAAGCAGAGCAGTCTCTAGTCTCTGTAGAGGAGCTCTGACAGGAAGCAGAGCAGTCTCTAGTCTCTACAGAGGAGCTCTGACAGGAAGCAGAGCAGTCTCTGGTCTCTACAGAGGAGCTCTGACAGGAAGCAGAGCAGTCTCTGGTCTCTACAGAGGAGCTCTGACAGGAAGCAGAGCAGTCTCTAGTCTCTGCAGAGGAGCTCTGACAGGAAGCAGAGCAGTCTCTAGTCTCTGTAGAGGAGCTCTGACAGGAAGCAGAGCAGTCTCTGGTCTCTATAGAGGAGCTCTGACAGGAAGCAGAGCAGTCTCTAGTCTCTGTAGAGGAGCTCTGACAGGAAGCAGAGATTACTGCTTCCTCACAATGTTGCTTTTATTTCTGAAGAACAGGCTGAGAGGAGAGAGCGCACCGCCAACACACTCCCAGTCTCTCTGAATACACACACACACACACACACACACACACACACACACACACACACACACACAGAGCTATTCTGGGCTGAATCTGCAGAAACGCTTCACAGTAACACACTTATAAATATTAATGTTGAATAACAACAGCTACATAAACAACCTGCTAAATACACAGCAAGTCAGTACTACTCAACAATAGTACTTATTCTGAGGTACTACTTTTATTCTGAAGGTCACAGAATATGTTAAGATAATAAAATACTAATATGTAAAAACAAAGATACTTCAAATACTGTTTTAATACTAATACTTTGATGACTCCACTAAAGGTCTTAAATGCAGGACTTTTGCTTTAATTGAGGTATTGAAAAACTAACTTATTGATTCTATAACTTTAATAAAGATTTTGAATATGTTTTCCCAAACTGCGGGGGAGGGGTGTCCTCACTCGGTACGTCTAACACATGGTCCCCACAACGATAGACAAACGGGAACACACACCCACACACATCCTTAGAGATGTGATTTGTAATGGAAGCAGTGTTGCGTGGAGGCATTTATTCAAAGAGCAGCAACCTCTCCTCATCTGATTCACAACATTAATTAAAGGCAGAGAGAGGGGGGGTATGAGGTAGCATCGAAACGAGATAAAGCTTCCTTTAGTGCACAAAGAAAACCCTGTTACGTCCTCCTGTAGCAGATCGACTCTGTGGAGCGTGACTGTGGATGTATTCACAGCTCAGATGTCGATGTGCACAGATCTTATTGTGACTTGATCAAAGAGGAGGGAGGTGTGAAGCTTCATTTCATTATGAGACAGAAAATAAAAAGCTCTCCGATCCGCTTACAGTCTGAATAACAAGCAGATATATTTATGAGCTACAACACAACACGTGTCTGAGTCAACGCTCAAAGCTTCAGCATTGTGTTGATTCAGAGCGCAGAGTCTAGATAGAAAGGGAGGAAACTGTGTGATGCAAATATATATTTGTAAGGATTAGTCCATAGACAGAACATTTATAGGGAACTATTTAAAACATCTACTTAGGGGAGTGAATAGGGTAAAAACTGTCGATAACAGATATCACCATGAAACCTCCCCACTTATTTTCTGACAGTAACACAAGAATTTGTTATATTACAAGTTTTCTGAAATGTGTACATATGCTAATGCAGCTAATGCTAACTTTTGTTGAATTTAGGAGAAATCTATAGACACAAAGTTATTAAAATTAGTGCATTTTAGATGTAATTTCCCCACTATTCTGAAAGAAGTCTGCAAAAAAGCCCAAAAGTACGGTGGCCCACAAGTGCAAATACCAATACGCTGCAAGAAGCTCAAAATACAACGGAGACCAGGGGACCCTAAAGAGTGACGCACACAGCTGGGAGACCAGGGGACACTAAAGAGTGACGCACACAGCTGGAGACCAGGGGACACTAAAGAGTGACGCACACAGCTGGAGACCAGGGGACACTAAAGAGTAACACACACAGCTGGAGACCAGGGGACACTAAAGAGTGATGCACACAGCTGGAGACCAGGGGACCCTAAAGAGTGACGCACACAGCTGGGACACCAGGGGACACTAAAGAGTGACGCACACAGCTGGAGACCAGGGGACACTAAAGAGTGACGCACACAGCTGGAGACCAGGGGACACTAAAGAGTAACACACACAGCTGGAGACCAGGGGACCCTAAAGAGTGACGCACACAGCTGGGAGACCAGGGGACACTAAAGAGTGAGGCACACAGCTGGGAGACCAGGGGACACTAAAGAGTGACGCACACAGCTGGGAGACCAGGGGACACTAAAGAGTGACGCACACAGCTGGGAGACCAGGGGACACTAAAGAGTGACGCACACAGCTGGAGACCAGGGGACACTAAAGAGTGACGCACACAGCTGGAGACCAGGGGACACTAAAGATTGACGCACACAGCTGGGAGACCAGGGGACACTAAAGAGTGACGCACACAGCTGGGAGACCAGGGGACACTAAAGAGTGACGCACACAGCTGGGAGACCAGGGGACACTAAAGAGTGACGCACACAGCTGGGAGACCAGGGGACACTAAAGAGTGACACACACAGCTGGGAGACCAGGGGACACTAAAGAGTAACGCACACAGCTGGAGACCAGGGGACACTAAAGAGTGACGCACACAGCTGGAGACCAGGGGACCCTAAAGAGTGACGCACACAGCTGGGAGACCAGGGGACACTAAAGAGTGACGCACACAGCTGGAGACCAGGGGACACTAAAGAGTGACGCACACAGCTGGGAGACCAGGGGTCATTAAAGAGTGACGCACACAGCTGGAGACCAGGGGACACTAAAGAGTGACGCACACAGCTGGGAGACCAGGGGACACTAAAGAGTGACGCACACTGCTGGGAGACCATGGGACACTAAAGAGTGACGCACACAGCTGGGAGACCAGGGGACACTAAAGAGTGACGCACACAGCTGGGAGACCAGGGAACACTAAAGAGTGACGCACACAGCTGGGAGACCTGGGGACACTAAAGAGTGACGCACACAGCTGGGAGACCAGGGGACACTAAAGAGTGACGCACACAGCTGGAGACCAGGGGATACTAAAGAGTGACGCACACAGCTGGGAAACCAGGGGACACTAAAGAGTGACGCACACAGCTGGAGACCAGGGGACACTAAAGAGTGACGCACACAGCTGGAGACCAGGGGACACTAAAGAGTGACGCACACAGCTGGAGACCAGGGGACACTAAAGAGTGACGCACTCAGCTGGAGACCAGGGACACTAAAGAGTGACGCACACAGCTTGGAGACCAGGGGACACTAAAGAGTGACGCACACAGCTGGGAGACCAGGGGACACTAAAGAGTGACGCACACAGCTGGGAGACCAGGGGACACTAAAGAGTGACGCACACAGCTGGGAGACCAGGGAACACTAAAGAGTGACGCACACAGCTGGGAGACCTGGGGACACTAAAGAGTGACGCACACAGCTGGAGACCAGGGGACACTAAAGAGTGACGCACACAGCTGGAGACCAGGGGACACTAAAGAGTGACGCACACAGCTGGAGACCAGGGGACACTAAAGAGTGACGCACACAGCTGGAGACCAGGGGACACTAAAGAGTGACGCACACAGCTGGAGACCAGGGGACACTAAAGAGTGACGCACACAGCTGGAGACCAGGGGACACTAAAGAGTGACGCACACAGCTGGGAGACCAGGGGACACTAAAGGGTTACGCACACAGTTGGGAGACCAGGGGACACTAAAGGGTTACGCACACAGCTGGGAGACCAGGGGACACTAAAGAGTGACGCACACAGCTGGAGACCAGGGGACACTAAAGAGTGACGCACACAGCTGGAGACCAGGGGACCCTAAAGAGTGACGCACACAGCTGGAGACCAGGGGACACTAAAGAGTGACGCACACAGCTGGGAGACCAGGGGACACTAAAGAGTGACGCACACAGCTGGGAGACCAGGGGACACTAAAGAGTGACGCACACAGCTGGGAGACCAGGGGACACTAAAGAGTGACGCACACAGTTGGGAGACCAGGGGACCCTAAAGAGTGACGCACACAGCTGGGAGTCCAGGGGACACTAAAGAGTGACGCACACAGCAGGGAGACCAGGGGACACTAAAGAGTGACGCACACAGCTGGGAGACCAGGGGACACTAAAGAGTGACGCACACAGCTGGGAGACCAGGGGACACTAAAGAGTGACGCACACAGCAGGGAGACCAGGGGACACTAAACAGTGACGCACACAGCTGGGAGACCAGGGGACACTAAAGAGTGACGCACACAGCTGGGAGACCAGGGAACACTAAAGAGTGACGCACACAGCTGGGAGACCTGGGGACACTAAAGAGTGACGCACACAGCTGGAGACCAGGGGACACTAAAGAGTGACGCACACAGCTGGAGACCAGGGGACATTAAAGAGTGACGCACAAAGCTGGAGACCAGGGGACACTAAAGAGTGACGCACACAGCTGGAGACCAGGGGACACTAAAGAGTGATGCACACAGCTGGAGACCAGGGGACACTAAAGAGTGACGCACACAGCTGGAGACCAGGGGACACTAAAGAGTGACGCACACAGCTGGAGACCAGGGGACACTAAAGAGTTACGCACACAGCTGGGAGACCAGGGGACACTAAAGAGTTACGCACACAAATGGGAGACCAGGGGACACTAAAGAGTGACGCACACAGCTGGGAGACCAGGGGACACTAAAGAGTGACGCACACAGCTGGGAGACCAGGGGACACTAAAGAGTGACGCACACAGCTGGGAGACCAGGGGACACTAAAGAGTTACGCACACAGCTGGGAGACCAGGGGACACTAAAGAGTTACGCACACAAATGGGAGACCAGGGGACACTAAAGAGTGACGCACACAGCTGGAGACCAGGGGACACTAAAGAGTGACGCACACAGCTGGGAGACCAGGGGACACTAAAGAGTGACGCACACAGCTGGGAGACCAGGGGACACTAAAGAGTGACGCACACAGCTGGGAGACCAGGGGACACTAAAGAGTGACGCACACAGCTGGGAGACCAGGGGACACTAAAGAGTGACGCACACAGCTGGAAACCAGGGGACACTAAAGAGTGACGCACACAGCTGGGAGACCAGGGGACACTAAAGAGTGACGCACACAGCTGGGAGACCAGTGGACACTAAAGAGTGACGCACACAGCTGGGAGACCAGGGGACACTAAAGAGTGACGCACACAGCTGGAAACCAGGGGACACTAAAGAGTGACGCACACAGCTGGGAGACCAGGGGACACTAAAGAGTGACGCACACAGCTGGGAGACCAGTGGACACTAAAGAGTGACGCACACAGCTGGGAGACCAGGGGACACTAAAGAGTGACGCACACAGCTGGAGACCAGGGGACACTAAAGAGTGACGCACACAGCTGGAGACCAGGGGACACTAAAGAGTGACGCACACAGCTGGAGACCAGGGGACACTAAAGAGTGACGCACACAGCTGGGAGACCAGGGGACACTAAATAGTAACACACACAGCTGGAGACCAGGGGACACTAAAGAGTGACGCACACAGCTGGAGACCAGGGGACACTAAAGAGTGAGGCACACAGCTGGAGACCAGGGGACACTAAAGAGTGAGGCACACAGCTGGAGACCAGGGGACACTAAAGAGTGACGCACACAGCTGGAGACCAGGGGACACTAAAGAGTGACGCACACAGCTGGAGACCAGGGGACACTAAAGAGGGACGCACACAGCTGGAGACCAGGGGACACTAAAGAGTGACGCACACAGCTGGAGACCAGGGGACACTAAAGAGTGACGCACACAGCTGGAGACCAGGGGACACTAAAGAGTGACGCACACAGCTGGGAGACCAGGGGACACTAAAGAGTGACGCACACAGCTGGAGACCAGGGGACACTAAAGAGTGACGCACACAGCTGGGAGACCAGGGGACACTAAAGAGTGACGCACACAGCTGGGAGACCAGGGGACACTAAAGAGTGACGCACACAGCTGGGAGACCAGGGGACACTAAAGAGTGACGCACACAGCTGGAAACCAGGGGACACTAAAGAGTAACACACACAGCTGGATACCAGGGGACACTAAAGAGTGAGGCACACAGCTGGAGACCAGGGGACACTAAAGAGTGACGCACACAGCTGGAAACCAGGGGACACTAAAGAGTGAGGCACACAGCTGGAGACCAGGGGACACTAAAGAGTGAGGCACACAGCTGGAGACCAGGGGACACTAAAGAGTGACGCACACAGCTGGGAGACCAGGGGACACTAAAGAGTGAGGCACACAGCTGGAGACCAGGGGACACTAAAGAGTCCCTGCAGAAATCAGTGAATATCTCTGATTATTCGAGTCATCTTCTTTCCCCTTCATCCCTCTCTGTCTGATCAGCGGGTTCGATGGAGATCAATCAAACGACATCTCAAAGGCTCCTTTCGTCTCTCTGCGTCATTATTTATAGACGATATCCTAAAGTTCAGCTCTTGTCAGCGTGATTCTGTCTCGATGAGAACAAGCTCATTTTCCGTGGGAGTTTTGTGGTTTGAAGTTTCTTTGAGAGTTGTTGTTTCTCGTGGCGGCTGCAGGTCATAAATAAAAAGTGCGCTCTGGCTCTGAGAGACATTTCTCCGCAGGCGTTACACGGGTAAAGGTTTCTGACAGTTTGCTAACATGGCCGCTGTGTTTCTGCATGAGTTCCCTGCTCGGTGTGACGCTGTCCACGCCTCCTGCTGGAGTCAAGAATTCATCACGCTGCAGGACAGACTCAAAACCTGAGATGTGTCACAGAGGGAGTGTGTGTGTGTGTGTGTGTGTGCGTGTGTATGTGTGTGCGTGTGTGTGTGTGTGTGTGTGCGGCAGCAGTGGAGGACAGACCTCAGAGGACATGTGAAGGTTGAGCTGGTGAATTATTCACGTCTCTCTCTGCAGCAGAAACACACGGACCTTCATACTCTTTATTTGGTCCTGTGGAAATGTGATGCTCACTATTGATCTGCATCGAGCTATTGATCTGCATCAAGCTATTGATCTGCATCGAGCTATTGATCTGCAACGACCTATTGATCTGCATCGAGCTATTGATTGATATGAAGCTTATAGTTAAAGTTGTTATATAGTTATTCATTTTTAAATGGTATTCTATTTTATTAAATGTTTATAATTTCCTTTTATATTTATAGAATTGTATTGTGTTATTTATTTGTATTTTCTTTTATGTTATTTTACGTTATGAAATGTTAACCTTACTTAGAGTGGAGTATTGACCCACTGCAGTACTCTAGCATCAGTAATACTCTGTTGTGTTTCTGCAGAGCGGACAGTATGAAGACCTGAGAGTCTCTGAACCAGCATCGATCTGTTGTTGCTCAGAGGGCGGTGTGTGTGTGAGAGTGTGTGAGTGTGAGTGTGTGTGTGTGAGACTGTGTGTGTGAGTGAGTGTGTGTGTGTGTGTGTGTGTGTGTGTGGTGTGTGTGAGAGTGTGTGTGTGAGAGTGTGAGTGTGAGTGTGAGTGTGTGTGTGTGTGTGTGTGTGTGTGTGTGTGTGTCTAAACAGGAAGGGAAAGAGACGGAAACCTTTCAACAAAACCCTAAAATCATCAACCATTTATTGAAACAGAACATTAAAAACCCTGACATGACTCAGCATTTCATCACTTCCAGTCCCCTGGTCTGGAGTTCAATGGTTTTCTGGATGTCATATTGAAATAAGGTTTGTGGTTAACACAAGCTGAAGAAAAAAAAATACGGCAGTAAATACCCCACTGGCGGACAAATGTCCAAATGAGACGACATTAGCCACCTTTAGCTTAGCGGTGGTGAAGTGAAGTCATGTGACCGTGCTGTAGTTCCTTTATAGCCCAACATTAGCCTCCTTTAGCTTAGCGGTGGTGAAGTGAAGTCATGTGACCGTGCTGTAGTTCCTTTATAGCCCAACATTAGCCACCTTTAGCTTAGCGGTGGTGACGTGAAGTCATGTGACCGTGCTGTAGTTCCTTTATAGCCAAACATTAACCTCCTTTAGCTTAGCGGTGGTGACGTGAAGTCATGTGACCGTGCTGTAGTTCCTTTATAGCCCAACATTAGCCTCCTTTAGCTTAGCGGTGGTGACGTGAAGTTATGTGACCGTGCTGTAGTTTCTTTATAGCCCAACATTAGCCTCCTTTAGCTTAGCGGTGGTGACGTGAAGTCATGTGACCGTGCTGTGGTTCCTTTATAGCCCAACATTAGCCATCTTTAGCTTAGCGGTGGTGACGTGAAGTCATGTGACCGTGCTGTGGTTCCTTTATAGCCCAACATTAGCCGCCTTTAGCTTAGCGGTGGTGACTTGAAGTCATGTGACCGTGCTGTGGTTCCTTTATAGCCCAACATTAGCTACCTTTAGCTTAGCGGTGGTGACGTGAAGTCATGTGACCGTGCTGTGGTTCCTTTATAGCCCAACATTAGCCACCTTTAGCTTAGCGGAGGTGACGTGAAGTCATGTGACCATGCTGTGGTTCCTTTATAGCCCAACATTAGCTACCTTTAGCTTAGCGGTGGTGACGTGAAGTCATGTGACCGTGCTGTGGTTCCTTTATAGCCCAACATTAGCCTCCTTTAGCTTAGTGGTGGTGACTTGAAGTCATGTGACCGTGCTGTAGTTCCTTTATAGCCCAACATTAGCCTCCTTTAGCTTAGCGGTGGTGACGTGAAGTCATGTGACCGTGCTGTAGTTCCTTTATAGCCCAACATTAGCCTCCTTTAGCTTAGCGGTGGTGACGTGAAGTCATGTGACCGTGCTGTGGTTCCTTTATAGCCCAACATTAGCCACCTTTAGCTTAGCGGTGGTGACGTGAAGTCATGTGACCGTGCTGTAGTTCCTTTATAGCCCAACATTAGCCTCCTTTAGCTTAGCGGTGGTGACGTGAAGTCATGTGACCGTGCTGTAGTTCTTTTATAGCCCAACATTAGCCACCTTTAGCTTAGCGGTGCTGATGTGAAGTCATGTGACCGTGCTGTAGTTCCTCTATAGCCCAACATTAGCCACCTTTACCTTAGCGGTGGTGACGTGAAGTCATGTGACCGTGCTGTAGTTCCTTTATAGCCCAGCATGAGCTCTTTAGCTTCCTCCTCCTCACATTGTGTTTCTCTCTCTCCTCGATGATAAAGTGCCACAGAGCAGCCGTCTCTGCACCCGATCACCACGGTAACTCAGGGCAGCTCCACGGCAACACAACATCCATCACCTCCTCCTCCTGCTGAACTCTGAGACATCAAGATGTGAAGGAGACATTATAGGAGAGGAGACACAAGGAAAGGTGAGGAGTGTGCTTCCTTCTCTCTGCAGCTGTGAGGCTTTCATCCTCATTTCATTCATGGATGATTAAAGTCTAACTTCTTCATATTCGTCTCATATTAGAGTCTAGGCTTCATTCGTGAAGTATGACGCTCAGCTTGTTGTGATCGGTTGAATGTTGCT
>NW_022990306.1:20000-38039 GCF_902827175.1 Gymnodraco acuticeps
AGTCATCACATACAGAGCATCAACTAGTTCCTGAACAGTGTCCTTCACATGCTGATATCAAGAGAGGGAGTTACACAGTCACAAGATGGAGGAATAGAAAGCAGTATTCAATGTTTACTTCAGATTAGCTCCACGTCAGAAATGAGCATGCTTGATGTCTCTCTCCATAGAGGCTGAATCATCATGTTAATCACATAGCTATCATCTGCCTCAAACAGTCCTGATGCTCTTCTAGGTAATCACACATCCTGTCATGTTCACAGCTACAGTTGGGATGCCTTAGTTATCATGTTACTCTCATGTTGGAGGAGGACGTTCAGGATTTAATACGGTTTAATTGATAAGATCAAGAAAGAGTCAAACGGCTGTTGCTCCAGTGGATGCACATGTTGGTGCAAAGAGTCAAAGATGATCTGCAGTGACGTCTAGCCGCTGTGATTAGCATCCTAATGGAGGAGCGGACAGTGAAGCTGCTGAACCTTCAGAGACCCAGATACTAAAGTCCTGCTTCCTCTTTGTTAACGCTCCACAGAGCAGAAAGACTGCAGAGAGGAAGACGTCCCAGTTAACCCTTTGTTATCCTCTCTGAACGCCTGCAGCTGCTACACAACTCCATCCAGGCAGACTTCATAATGATAATAGAGTCAGGTCTACTGACACAACTGAGAGAAAAACTACCAAATAAACAAAAACTATCATAGAAAACGACTTAAAAAACTATTAGACGTGGATATAAAGACTTATTTACATGATATCTGGATATACCAAAACACTACAGACAGTATAGTATTGCAAAGTACTGTCAAATTAAATATGACATCAAATATGTGGAGTATTCTTAGGGAAAGCTGTCCCACAATGAAGATGATCTGCCAGCTGATCCACGCAGAAACAAAGTCTCTACATGTGGACAGATGTGGAGAATTCATTAAAATCCTTCAAACACTGAGGGGCCCTGTGAGAGGAGCTCGGGGACAGATGCATTCTGGGAGCTGTAGTCTGGTGTGAGATGTGTCTGCAGGAGACAGGAAGCTGTCAGAGAGCTTTCATCAGAGAGAAGCATCGGAGCAGGAGACGCTCCCAGCAGCCATTACTGTCTCACACACACACACACACACACACACACAGCTAACACACACACACTGCTAACACACACACACACACACTGCTAACATACACACACACACACAGCTAACACACACACACACACACTGCTAACACACACACACACACACTGCTAACATACACACACACACACACACACACACACACACACACACACACACACACACACAAAGCCATTACTGTCACACACACGTCAGATAGAGTGAACATTCAGACTGGATTCAACAAAGGAAGGCAGATCAGGGTTCATATAAGTCAGACCATCACATGACTTCACTTCACCACTGCTAAGCTAGAGGAGGCTAATGTTGGGCTATAAAGGAACTACAGCACGGTCACATGACTTCACGTCACCACCGCTAAGCTAGAGGAGGCTAATGTTGGGCTATAAAGGAACTACAGCACGGTCACATGACTTCACGTCACCACCGCTAAGCTAGAGGAGGCTAATGTTGGGCTATAAAGGAACTACAGCACGGTCACATGACTTCACGTCACCACCGCTAAGCTAAAGGAGGCTAATGTTGGGCTATAAAGGAACTACAGCACGGTCACATGACTTCATGTCACCACTGCTAAGCTAGAGGAGGCTAATGTTGGGCTATATAAAGGAACTACAGCACGGTCACATGACTTCACGTCACCACCGTTAGGCTAAAGGAGGCTAATGTTGGGCTATAAAGGAACTACAGCACGGTCACATGACTTCACGTCACCACCGCTAAGCTAAAGGAGGCTAATGTTGGGCTATAAAGGAACTACAGCACGGTCACATGACTTCATGTCACCACTGCTAAGCTCGAGGAGGCTAATGTTGGGCTATAAAGGAACTACAGCACGGTCACATGACTTCACGTCACCACCGTTAGGCTAAAGGAGGCTAATGTTGGGCTATAAAGGAACTACAGCACGGTCACATGACTTCACGTCACCACCGCTAAGCTAGAGGAGGCTAATGTTGGGCTATAAAGGAACTACAGCACGGTCACATGACTTCACGTCACCACCGCTAAGCTAAAGGAGGCTAATGTTGGGCTATAAAGGAACTACAGCACGGTCACATGACTTCATGTCACCACTGCTAAGCTAGAGGAGGCTAATGTTGGGCTATAAAGGAACTACAGCACGGTCACATGACTTCACGTCACCACCGCTAAGCTAGAGGAGGCTAATGTTGGGCTATAAAGGTACTACAGCACGGTCACATGACTTCACGTCACCACCGTTAGGCTAAAGGAGGCTAATGTTGGGCTATAAAGGAACTACAGCACGGTCACATGACTTCATGTCACCACTGCTAAGCTAGAGGAGGCTAATGTTGGGCTATAAAGGAACTACAGCACGGTCACATGACTTCACGTCACCACCGTTAGGCTAAAGGAGGCTAATGTTGGGCTATAAAGGAACTACAGCACGGTCACATGACTTCACGTCACCACCGCTAAGCTAAAGGAGGCTAATGTTGGGCTATAAAGGAACTACAGCACGGTCACATAACTTCACGTCACAACCGCTAAGCTAGAGGAGGCTAATGTTGGGCTCTAAAGGAACTACAGCACGGTCACATAACTTCACGTCACAACCGCTAAGCTAGAGGAGGCTAATGTTGGGCTATAAAGGAACTACAGCACGGTCACATGACTTCATGTCACCACTGCTAAGCTAGAGGAGGCTAATGTTGGGCTATAAAGGAACTACAGCACGGTCACATGACTTCACATCACCACCGCTAAGCTAGAGGAGGCTAATGTTGGGCTATAAAGGAACAACAGCACGGTCACATGACTTCACGTCACCACCGTTAGGCTAAAGGAGGCTAATGTTGGGCTATAAAGGAACTACAGCACGGTCACATGACTTCATGTCACCACTGCTAAGCTAGAGGAGGCTAATGTTGGGCTATAAAGGAACTACAGCACGGTCACATGACTTCACGTCACCACCGCTAAGCTAAAGGTGGCTAATGTTGGGCTATAAAAGAACTACAGCACGGTCACATGACTTCACGTCACCACCGCTAAGCTAAAGGAGGCCAATGTTGGGCTATAAAGGAACTACAGCACGGTCACATGACTTCACGTCACCACCGCTAAGCTAAAGGAGGCTAATGTTGGGCTATAAAGGAACTACAGCATGGTCACATAACTTCACGTCACCACCGCTAAGCTACAGGAGGCTAATGTTGGGCTATAAAGGAACTACAGCACGGTCACATGACTTCACGTCACCACCGCTAAGCTAAAGGTGGCTAATGTTGGGCTATAAAGGAACTACAGCATGGTCACATAACTTCACGTCACCACCGCTAAGCTAAAGGAGGCTAATGTTGGGCTATAAATGAACTACAGCATGGTCACATAACTTCACGTCACCACCGCTAAGCTACAGGAGGCTAATGTTGGGCTATAAAGGAACTACAGCATGGTCACATAACTTCACGTCACCACCGCTAAGCTAAAGGAGGCTAATGTTGGGCTATAAAGGAACTACAGCACGGTCACATGACTTCACGTCACCACCGCTAAGCTAAAGGAGGCTAATGTTGGGCTATAAAGGAACTACAGCACGGTCACATGACTTCACGTCACCACCGCTAAGCTAAAGGAGGCTAATATTGGGCTATAAAGGAACTACAGCATGGTCACATAACTTCACGTCACCACCGCTAAGCTACAGGAGGCTAATGTTGGGCTATAAAGGAACTACAGCATGGTCACATAACTTCACGTCACCACCGCTAAGCTAGAGGAGGCTAATGTTGGGCTATAAAGGAACTACAGCACGGTCACATAACTTCACGTCACCACCGCTAAGCTAAAGGAGGCTAATGTTGGGCTATAAAAGAACTACAGCACGGTCACATGACTTCACGTCACCACCGCTAAGCTAAAGGAGGCTAATGTTGGGCTATAAATTAACTACAGCATGGTCACATAACTTCACGTCACCACCGCTAAGCTACAGGAGGCTAATGTTGGGCTATAAAGGAACTACAGCATGGTCACATAACTTCACGTCACCACCGCTAAGCTAAAGGAGGCTAATGTTGGGCTATAAAGGAACTACAGCACGGTCACATGACTTCACGTCACCACCGCTAAGCTAAAGGAGGCTAATGTTGGGCTATAAAGGAACTACAGCACGGTCACATGACTTCACGTCACCACCCACGTTTAGACACTTGTTAGCAACCTCTGTTTTTAAATCTTAAATGTACTGATGTATTTCATGTCATAGGACAAACCGTTAAAATCTCTTGAGCTTG
This sequence comes from Gymnodraco acuticeps, assembly GCF_902827175.1. Taxonomy (NCBI): domain Eukaryota; kingdom Metazoa; phylum Chordata; class Actinopteri; order Perciformes; family Bathydraconidae; genus Gymnodraco; species Gymnodraco acuticeps. The sequence goes on from NW_022990306.1 coordinate 24,391, forward strand.
TCTTAACCACAGACCTTATTTCAAGCTAACAACCAAAAACACATTCAGAAAACTATTGAGCTCCAGTCAAGGGGACAGGAAGTGATGAAATGCTGACTCTTGGGTTTAGGACTCATCCCTGCACCTCTCTGTATTAAAGCCACATTAGAAACTCTGCCCTGGAGAAATAAATGTGTTTGTTCTCCACAATGAATCTCTCACAGATACACATCATGTCAGACACTCAACACTTAGCCTACACTTAACCCTGCAGAGTGTGTGTGTGTGTGTGTGTGTGTGTGTGTGTGTGTGTGTGTGTGTGTGTGTGTGTGTGTTGTGATGAGTAGGGGAGGCTGTGGGAAACAGAAGTCATGTCATCCTTCTTCAGCCGGCCTAATGGAAAGAGCAAGAGCCTGCTGCTTATCTATACACACACACACACACACACACACACACACACACACACACACACACCTGCTGCCTTTACTTCCTGCAGCTTTTTGTGTTTCTCGTTTATTTGTTAAAAAGGTAAATAAATACATTTTAATCACAAATATTAAGTGTGTTAAAGATTTTCAATATGTATTATTTTAATGTAGAACAAATGCATGTATTTAGTTTCCTCTACTTTAGTGTGTTCTAACTTATTCTGTATATGTTATATTGCTTAAACATTATATAGATATACAGTATATCTCTTCATTGTTGATGTGTTTATATTTACTGTTTATGTTTTATATATATGTAAATAAACCTAAATGTAGAAAATATGTATTGATTTATTTGTAATATTCTTTATATTCATTGCTTTGACAGACGAAATCCAAATGATATGCTTGTACTCTATTACACGTGTTTAACTCAGATACATGTATTCGTGCCTTCTCTGGACATTATGAGGATAAACATCTCATTATGAAGGTCTGATGTGTAACTCACGATCGTTGCCTTGTCAACGCTGCAACACAATCTAAATGAAGTCAATCTCATCTCAGGAGAAAACACATGCAGGTCAGAAAGACGTCATCAAGTCTGGATGCATTTTATGAATGAATTCACTTCAGCTGCTGCTCAGAGAGATCTGCAGTCAGAAGACCTGGGGGGTATACTACGAAGCCGGATGTTCTCTCAGCGGCTAACTTCAGGTAAACTCTGGGTTTCCGGTCCTACGACGCTGGTTCTCTTCTTAGCGGGCTAGATCTCCATGGTAACTGATGCTGAGCGGCTAGCCTGCCCCGGAGCAGGTTAGGTTGCAGGCTAAGAGCTCAACTCAGTGAAAGCACCGCCTGCTGACCAATCAGAGCTCAGTGTGCGGAGTTTAAAGCGATCAAGTCATATTACAGGAGAAAGGAAATACAGAAAAGCTGCCGTTGCAGGAAAGACGGCCGGCAAAAATCAGCGACTGTGTGAACGTGAACATGAATAGAATATCACCTCCATCTTCAGAGCAATCTGACTATTATAACATTAGCGTTAAGAAAGCTTACTGAAATATCTGCCACAACATAAGTAACCGGATCAGAGTCACATTAAGTACAGTCCATATCACTTCATAATGTATCATCTCCTGATCTGAGTCAGCTGAGCCGTATCTGGCCGTGCAACACTCACAGCGTCACAGACTGGATGCAGAAGCATTATTTGAAGCAACACATTAAGTTGAGGAAACACTGGAGTCAAATGTAATGAAAGTCAGATGGTGTCTTAGACGGGCAGTGATATCATAAACCTGTTAATGTACGCATTCAAACACTTGTTCTGTTCCCAGCTGTGTTCACCTTGCAGGTGCAGCTCTGTGGCTTTGATCCTGGATCAAGTGTTTAAGTCATGGATGTTTAAACTTTAACTTCTTCATATGTCTAATATTATAGTTGACTTTTCATTCAGGAAGTATGACGCTGCGCTGTCAGTGCGCTTCTCCATGTTTGTGATTGGTTGAATGCTCCAGATACCACCCCTTTCATGTGAACACCTAACTAGATAGGACACGGCTGGCTTGAGCGATCCACTTGATAACCCGCGTCGTAGTACCGTTTAGCGAGAGCACGTATGTTTTGGATTAGGCCAACCGGCTAACTCAAACATATCCAGGTTAGGTTGAACCAGCTTCGTAGAACAGGCCCCAGGTGCTCCGGTTTGTGTTGTTGTTCAGTGTGTTTGTGCATGTGTGCACACAGAGGACACATATGTTGTTGTTATTGCATTAACATTAACATACAAACAATAAAACACACAATATTTTTTGAATAAACGTAATTTTTCAAGCAAAAGAACAACAAAACTGTGAAGATGTGATGTTTACTAAACCTAATGAGTTGACTGACTGTTTGAGATGAAAAGCATTTGGATATTAATTGAAGTAAAACATTTCTCCGGCTCTGAATCCTCAAATATGACTGTTAGCTCATTTCTTTGACATAAAACTATATGTATGGGCTCTTTTCTAACATGTTACAGCCCAACACATGAACTAATGAAGCAGAAACTCTACAGATGAACTGATGATGGTAATCATATTTAGTCGCAGCTCTATATTTTCTAAGGGTGTCACTCTGATGCTCTCACAGACAGGAAGTCAATCCCATTTCCTGCAGCTCTCCTCTGCTTCAGCAGAAACCAGATTTACTTGATGTGTCGCCAATAAAAGACCCCACATCACTGCACACACACACACACACACACACGCACACACACGCACACACGCACACACACATGCACACACACACACGCACACACACACACGCACACACACCATTGTGAGATTAGAAAGCACTTCAGTCACAGCAGCTCTTCCCTCTGGCTGCTTCCTCCATCACTCTGAAGGCAGTGTCTCCTTTGATGTGTGTGTGTGTGTGTGTATGTGTGTGTGTGTGTGTGTGTGTGCACGTGTGTGTGTGTGTGTGTGTGTGTGTGTGTGTGTGTCCCCTGTATAGTGCGGAAATGATTAGTCCGATGGACGTTAAGTCGATCTGCAGAAAATGAATCTGTCACTTTGATTTTAGATTAGTTTTGGAGGCAATTATAAAACGTTTGCTGGTTCCCGTTTCTCAGACGAGGCAGAGACGCCATCGAGAGGAAATACTCCTACTGGATGATACCCTTTACACCGATTTAATCACATATTTGTCAATAACAACATCTCTGTTTTGATTGGTCAACCGCTAAGAGATGTCACTTTGGGATTGTAGCCTTTGTAGACCCTTTACATGCACACAAACATACAGAGCTACAGGAGAGGGAACACCACAGAAAGCAGAAGAGGGCCTCTTTAAGAGCATCTGTGTCTTTGCATCTGGTCCAATGTGTTCTGAAGTAAGAGAAAAGGAGTCAAATATAACATAAAAACCCGATTATGAGAGGCTGCTGCAGTGTTCACACTGAGCTGTACATCTCACGGTTTAATGTATACGACAGACGATGAGAAACAGCTGTGTGCAGAGAGAGGTTCAGAGCCAAGAGTCAGTCTGATGCTGCTTCAGTGGATCAACACACACACACACACACACACACACACACACACACACACACACACACACACACACACACACACACACACACACACACACACACACACACACACACACACACACACACACACACACACACACACACACACACACACACACACTAATGCACTCTCCTTCAGAGGCCTCTAACCTGATTTGATCCCCCTCCCCCATTTGTCCTAGCCTTAATCACAGAGAAACATTTAGTCTCAATTCCCTCTTTCTGTGTTAGCCGAACACAGTGTTCCAATTACACCTTTAGCTTGGGATAGGCAATATGGAAAAATATCACAATATTTCCTCCAGATACCTCGATATCGATAATGCAACGCAAGTGTATGGTAGATGATTTCTGGTGCTTTCACAGTATATAATAACACAATACTGAGATTTAGCATAAGTACTATCAGTAATGTGGACATAATAGCTAAACCTGGAAAGGTAAATAATAAAACAGATAAAAAAAGACTTTAATATATTTTATATACGCGCCCTAACCAGATTTAAATCTTTATGTCACGAGGATAAGAGAAACACTACCGCTTCTCTCCACAGGGGGCGCCTAAATCCACACAAAAGTTTGTGTTGTGCAATTGACGCTTTATCGTGAATATGCAGAAGCTAGTATTGTGTAAGACATGTTAATTTACCCCCAGAGTCAGAGATCAAGGAGCATGCTGTAAGTGAGTATCGTCCAATCAGAACCTTTGCAACGTGTCAAAGTGTCTCCGGGCAGGATATTTAACCCCAAACTGCTCCCATAAACATGCATTACGGTATTAAAGTGTGTAAGTTGCTTTGAATAATAGCTCAATTAAATATAATGCAAAAAAACTGTACTGGACTTTTAGGGGTCCCCAAAAAATGTGTGGGACCTCAGGGTTTGGTCCCCACAAGGTGATGAAAACGAGAAAACGTTGAGCATATCATTAATTACTGTAAGCTTTGGGATGGTTTATAATACATGCATTTAAATATCCCTTAAACTGTCTCATAGTAGTTTTCCGAGGCATTCAAGGTAACAGAAATCCCCAGGAATTTTTGGGTACCCATAAAATGTGTGGGACCTCAGGGTTTGGTCCCCACAAGGTGAGGACAACAAGAACACTCACACACGAGATATAGCAGCCAGGTATATACTGCACAGCTATTAACAGCATATATATATTGCACATAATTGGTATTATAGTCTATGTTGTTATATATGTGTCAGGTCTACCAGGACCATGAAGGTTATATAGTCTGACTGGAAGGAAGGAAACCAACAAATGTCTAATACACCTTATCTAAAGCTTATGTGTTGCTGTTTATAATCGTGTGCCTTAGTGTTATATGTGAATGATATGAATTAGCCGCACAATATCAGCTTCTTCTTTTTGCCCGTCGTTACTGAAGCATTGTGTCTGAAATATGGAGGTAAGATAAGGGGTACTTTATTGATCCCAAATTGGAACATTTTTGCGATGCAGCAGCATAAAAAGACAAGGCATTGCACATAAGTAGAAATTAAAGAGTAGAAATAATCAATACTAGAGTTTAAACATCGAGACAGGAAGCATTGGAGGTTTAACATGTGAGGAGAATTCATTACTTTGCACGTGTCATTAATTACTGTAAGCTTTGGGACGGTTTATAGTACATGCGTTTTAATATCCCTTAAAACGGTCTCATAGTAGTTTTCCGAGGCATTTAAGGTAACAGAAATCCCCAGGACTTTTTGGGTCCCCAGAAAATGTGTGGTCCCCACAAGGTGATGAAAACAAGAAAACGCACACAAACACACATTCTGTTTGCCGTCCCTGGTGAATAAATCCTCCCGTGGTGGAACACAGCCTAATGCTGCCTCCGTGTCTCCAAACAAAACCACAATGAGCGCCAGCCGTCCCCATTGACGCCGCACCGGGGGTCAATTAGCGTCTTTGCTCTGAGGCGTCTGCAGGAACACAGGAAGAGGACGGATAATCGCATTACGCCAGCTAACGGTGTAATGAGCTGCGGGGAAACATAATGCCAGCAGCAGACTTTGTGCAGAATGTTGTTCTGAGTCTCTCGGCCCACACGAGGCGTTCAGGGGACGCGGTAATCCGCGGCTCTCTGAGGCTGAGAGGTAGCCGTGTTCACAGATAGACGAAGAGGGACCTGCCTTTTTCTCTACTCGTATCTTAGGCATGGATGTGTACTTCTTTGTCTCTATCTAGCATTATCTAACATACATCAGAATGCCTTTATCCGTCCCACAGCGGGGAGATGTGCACGTGTTAGAGCAAGAGCCAAAGACAGCTTCATGTTAACCAAGAAGCCGCACACTAAGAAGATTACAGTTCACAAAGTATGAACACAATATCAGCTTCTTCTTTCTGCCGTCGTCACTGAAGCATGGGGTCTGAAGCATGGGGGTCTGAAGCATGGGGTCTGAAGCATGGGGTCTGAAGTATGGGGTCTGAAGTATGGGGTCTGGAGTATGGGGTCTGAAGCATGGGGTCTGAAGCATGGGGGTCTGAAGCATGGGGTCTGAAGCATGGGGTCTGAAGTATGGGGTCTGAAGCATGGGGTCTGGAGTATGGGGTCTGAAGCATGGGGTCTGGAGTATGGGGTCTGAAGCATGGGGTCTGAAGCATGGGGTCTGGAGTATGGGGTCTGAAGCATGGGGTCTGGAGTATGGGGTCTGAAGTATGGGGTCTGGAGTATGGGGTCTGGAGCATGGGGTCTGAAGTATGGGGTCTTCTAAATGGGGTCTGGAGTATGGGGTCTTCTGCATGGGGTCTGGAGTATGGGGTCTGAAGCATGGGGTCTTCTGCATGGGGTCTGGAGTATGGGGTCTGAAGCATGGGGGTCTGAAGCATGGGGTCTGGAGTATGGGGTCTGGAGCATGGGGTCTGGAGTATGGGGTCTGAAGTATGGGGTCTGGAGTATGGGGTCTGGAGCATGGGGTCTGAAGTATGGGGTCTGGAGCATGGGGTCTGAAGCATGGGGTCTGAAGTATGGGGTCTGAAGTATGGGGTCTGAAGCATGGGGTCTGGAGCATGGGGTCTGAAGCATGGGGTCTGAAGCATGGGGTCTGAAGCATGGGGTCTGAAGCATGGGGTCTGGAGCATGGGGTCTGAAGTATGGGGTCTGAAGTATGGGGTCTGGAGCATGGGGTCTGAAGTATGGGGTCTGAAGTATGGGGTCTGGAGCATGGGGTCTGAAGTATGGGGTCTGAAGTATGGGGTCTGAAGTATGGGGTCTGAAGCATGGGGTCTGAAGCATGGGGTCTGAAGCATGGGGTCTGAAGCATGGGGTCTGAAGCATGGGGTCTGAAGTATGGGGTCTGAAGCATGGGGTCTGAAGTATGGGGTCTGAAGCATGGGGTCTGAAGCATGGGGGTCTGAAGTATGGGGTCTGAAGCATGGGGGTCTGAAGCATGGGGTCTGAAGCATGGGGTCTGAAGTATGGGGTCTGAAGCATGGGGTCTGAAGCATGGGGTCTGAAGCATGGGGTCTGAAGTATGGGGTCTGAAGTATGGGGTCTCAAGTATGGGGTCTGAAGCATGGGGTCTGAAGCATGGGGTCTGAAGTATGGGGTCTGAAGTATGGGGTCTGAAGCATGGGGGTCTGAAGCATGGGGTCTGAAGTATGGGGTCTGAAGCATGGGGTCTGAAGCATGGGGTCTGAAGCATGGGGTCTGGAGTATGGGGTCTGAAGTATGGGGTCTGAAGTATGGGGTCTGAAGCATGGGGTCTGAAGCATGGGGTCTGAAGCATGGGGTCTGAAGTATGGGGTCTGAAGTATGGGGTCTGAAGTATGGGGTCTGAAGCATGGGGTCTGGAGTATGGGGTCTGAAGTATGGGGTCTGAAGCATGGGGTCTGAAGCATGGGGTCTGGAGCATGGGGTCTGAAGCATGGGGTCTGAAGCATGGGGTCTGAAGCATGGAGGTCTGGAGCATTGGGGTCTGGAGCATGGGGGTCTGGAGCATGGAGGTCTGGAGCATGGGGGTCTGGAGCATGGGGGTCTGGAGCATGGAGGTCTGGAGCATGGAGGTCTGGAGCATGGAGGTCTGGAGCATGGAGGTCTGGAGCATGGGGGTCTGGAGCATGGAGGTCTGGAGCATGGAGGTCTGGAGCATGGGGTCTGGAGCATGGGGGTCTGGAGCATGGGGGTCTGGAGCATGGGGGTAAGGTAAGAGGTACTTTATTGATCCCATATTGGGACATGTTTGCGAAGCAGCAATAGAAACAACAACAGAACAAAATGAGGCACTGCAGAGAGGTAGAAATGAAAGAGTAGAAATAAACAATACTAGAATCTAAACATGGAGAGAGGGAAGCTGTAGAGGGTTAGTTAGCAACACACACCTGAGACCAGGTAGAGGGTTAGGTTAGCAACCACACACCTGAGACAAGGTAGAGGTTAGTTAGCAACACACACCTGAGACCAGGTAGAGGGTTAGTTAGCAACACACACCCTGAGACCAGGTAGAGGGTTAGTTAGCAACACCACACTGAGACCAGGTAGAGGGGTTAGTTAGCAACACACACCTGAGACCAGGTAGAGGGTTAGTTAGTTAGCAACACACACCTGAGACCAGGTAGAGGGTTAGTTAGCAACACACACCTGAGACCAGGTAGAGGGTTAGTTAGCAACACACACCTGAGACCAGGTAGAGGGTTAGTTAACAAACACACACCTGAGACCAGGTAGAGGGTAGTTATGCAAACACACACCTGAGACCAGGTAGAGGGTTAGTTAACAACACACACCTGAGACCAGGTAGAGGGTTAGTTAGCAACACACACCTGAGACCAGGTAGAGGGTTAGTTAGCAACACACACCTGAGACCAGGTAGAGGGTTATCAATCAATCAATTAATCAATGTTTATTTATATAGCCCAATATCACAAATGTTACATTTGTCTCAGTGGACTTTACAGTTTGTACAAAATATCAGTATGACAATACGACACCCTCTGTCCTTAGACCCTCACATCGTACAAGGAAAAACTTCCGGAGAAAACCCACAGTTTAAAGGGAAAAATGGGAGAAACCTCAGGGAGAGCAACAGAGGAGGGATCCCTCTCCCAGGACGGACAGACGTGCAATAGATGCCGTGTGTAAATTGAAAAGATAATACATTTGCAACATAGGTAGTCCAAATGTTTGGAAATGCATGTGTGTATAATAGGAAGATGAATCCACGAGGATATCCATCCAGGACCTATGATCCAGGACCACAGCCACGACTCAAGATCCAGGGCTCGCGATCCAGGACAGAGGAGCGCAGGATCATCCATGACTCCGGATCCCGGCGTATATAGACACCAAAAAGAAAGACATTTGGGGAAGCTGGGTTAATGGGAACATGAGAGTACACAGGTATATACAGAGAGAAGGAAGAAGTAAGATGTCCCCCGACAAACTAAGCCTATATCAGCAAAACTAGGGGCTGAATCTAATCAGCCCTAACTATAAGCTTTATCAAAAAGGAAGGTCTTAAGCGCACTCTTAAAAACGGATAGGGTGTCTGCCGCCCGAACACAAACTGGAAGCTGATTCCACAAATGTGGAGCTTGATAAGAAAAGGCTCTGGCTCCCATTGTACTTTTAGAGACTCTAGGAACAACCAACAACCCTGCATTCTTGGAACGCAATGCCCTAGTAGGACAGTAGGGTATAATGAGTTCTTTAAGGTAAGATGGCGCCTGCCCATTAAGGGCTTTGTAGGCGAGAAGAAGAATTTTAAATTCTATCCTGTGTTCTATAGGGAGCCAGTGTAAGGCAGCCAGAACAGGAGTAATGTGGTCCCTTTTCCTAACTCTGGTTAGTACACGAGCCGCAGCATTTTGAATCAGCTGAAGCGACTTGACTGACTTCTTGGTACACCCTGATAATAAAGAGTTACAATAATCCAGCCTTGAAGTAACAAATGCATGGACTAGTTTCTCTGCATCGTTTTGAGGCAAGATATGCCTGATTTTTGCAATGTTACGTAGATGGAAGTAGGCAGTCCTTGAAATTGATTTTATGTGGGCGTTAAAGGATAAATCCTGATCAAATATAACACCAAGATTCCTTACAGTCTCACTGGAGGCCAAATTAATGCCATCCATAGTTAGTATATCCTTAGATAATTTGTTTCGTAGATTCTTCGGGCCAAGTACAATAACTTCAGTTTTGGTCGTGTTTAACATCAAAAAGTTTAAGGTCATCCACGTTTTTAAGTCCTTAAGGCAGTCTTGAATTTTATTTAGATGATTAATTTCATCAGGCTTGATTGATAAATATAGTTGAGTATCATCCGCATAACAATGAAAGTTTACAGAATGATTCCTTATAATATTGCCTAACGGAAGCATATATAATGTGAACAAAATAGGTCCGAGCACTGAGCCCTGTGGCACTCCATGGCTAACTTTGGTTTGCGTGGAAGATTCATCATTGACACGTACAAACTGAGAGCGTTCAGATAGATAGGACCTAAACCAGTCTAAAGCAGTTCCCTGTATGCCAACTAAGTGCTCTAGTCTTTGCAATAAGATATCATGGTCGATAGTATCAAATGCAGCACTGAGATCGAGCAAAACAAGAATAGAGACACGTCCCTTGTCAGAGGCTATTAGAATGTCATTTGTGACTTTAACCAGAGCTGTCTCTGTGCTATGATGTGTTCTAAAGCCAGACTGAAAAGCTTCAAATAAATCATTGTTTTTTAAGTAATCACACAACTGTTTTGCGACCGCTTTCTCAAGAATTTTTGAGAGGAACGGAAGATTAGAAATAGGTCTATAGTTGGCTAAAACCTCTGGATCGAGGTTGTGCTTTTTAAGAAGCGGTTTTATCACTGCTACTTTGAATGATTGTGGAACATAGCCTGATAATAAAGACATATTCATAATATTTAATAAAGAAGTGCTAATTAATGGAAAAACTTCCTTCAACAGCTTAGTTGGAATTGGGTCTAACATGCACGTTGATGGTTTAGAAGAGAGAATCATTGAATTTAATTGTTCAAGGTTTATGGCTGAAAAGCATTCTAGTTTACTATCTAGTGTAATATTAGAACTTACGTTTCCGGGAGCTGTTGATAACACTATACTGGTCAAAGGCAAGAGGTCATTAATTTTGTTTCTAAGAGTAACAATTTTATCGTTAAAAAAGCACATAAAATCATTACTACTGAGTGCTATGGGAATAGAAGGCTCAATCGAGCTGTGGCTCTCTGTCAGCCTGGCTACAGTGCTGAAAAGAAATCTTGCATTATTCTTATTCTCATCTATTAATGAAGAGTAGTAGGCTGCTCTCGCTTTACGCAGTGCTTTCTTATATTCATTGAGAGTAATATGCCAAATTAAACGAGATTCTTCAAGTTTAGTAGAACGCCATATCCTTTCAAGTTGTCTCGACTTTTGCTTTATTTTGCGGGTTTGGGCATTATGCCATGGAGCTAGTCTATGTTGTTTTATTTTCTTCTTTTTCAAAGGAGCAACAGAGTCTAATTTTATTCGCAGCGCATCTGTAGCACTATCAACAACATGATCAATTTGGGGTGGTGTACATTTTGTATAAGTTTCCTCCCTTACATGCAGACATGCTATCGAGTTAAGTATTGGTGGAATCTCTTCCTTAAATGTGGCTATAGCACTAACAGATAGGTTTCTGCTGCAGGAGCTTTTGACTAATGCTTTGTAGTCTCGTAACAGTACTTCAAAAGTTACTAAGAAATGGTCGGATAAAGCAGGATTATGCGGTTCGACTAATAGTTGCTCAATTTCAATACCATAAGTCAGAACAAGGTCGAGAGTGTGATTATAGCAGTGGGTTGGTTTATTTACACTCTGACAGAAACCAACAGAATCTAATATAGAGTTAAATGCAACAGTAAGGCTATTTTTATCATCGTCAACATGAATATTAAAGTCACCTACGATAATTACTTTATCTGTTTTAAGAACCAAAGTTGATAAAAACTCAGAGAATTCAGATAAAAATTCTGAATAAGGACCTGGTGCACGGTACACTGTAACAAATAAGATTGGCTGCAAAGTTTTCCAGGTCGGATGCGTAAGACTAAAAACGAGGCTTTCAAAGGAGGTATAATTTAATTTTGGTTTAGTATTGATAAGTAAACTTGAGTCAAAGATTGCTGCAACTCCACCTCCTCGGCCCGTGCCTCGGGCAATATGAGTATTGATATGGCTGGGTGGAGTGGCCTCATTTATGCTGACATATTCTTCATGTCTCAACCAAGTTTCAGTGAGACAGCATATATCAATATTATAATCTGATATTAAATCATTTACCAATATTGCTTTAGATGCTAGAGATCTTATGTTTAAGAGACCACATTTAATATTCCTGTTTTGTTGCACTGTAGTAGTTGTTACATTTACTTTTATTAGGTTATTATGTATGACACCTCTATTAGGTTTTACCTTAACTTGTCCTTGGGCAGACACACACACCGCTAATATTGGGTATTTTATTGGGTTCGGGATTCCTATGGATGACTGCCTAGGAGAGAGCGCAGAGAAGCGTGTAAGACTGCGACTCCGCCTCCTGGTCTCAACTCCAGTTTGTCATGGATTAAGTCCACAAAGCCCTGAAATGTTTGCCGAAATGAGATCTGCACCTTCCAAAGTAGGATGAATGCCGTCTCTCTTAATCAGACCAGGTTTTCCCCAGAAGGCTGTCCAATTATTTACGAAGCCCACATTGTTTGCTGGGCACCACCAAGACAACCAGCGCTGAAATGATGACATGCGGCTATACATGTCATCATTGATCAGATTGGGGAGGGGACCAGAGAAGATTACGGTGTCCGACATTGTTTTAGCATAACTACACACCGACTCCACATTAAGTTTGGTGCATTCTGATCGGTGTATACGAACATCATTACCACCGACGTGAATAACAATCCTACTGTATTTACGTTTATTTTTAGCCAGCAGTTTAAGATGCGCCTCAACGTCGCCCGCTCTGGCCCCCGGAATGCATGTGACTGTGGAGGCTTCGGTCTCTAATTTCACGTGTCTCATAATAGAGCTACCAATAACCAGAGTTGGCTGCTCGGGAGTTGCCGGGGGATGGCTAATAGGAGCTACCTTTTGCCGGTCCGCACCGGCTAACATGGGCTTTACTGTAGCTGAGTTTCTTTCTAAGATGCGGAGCCGGGCTTCTATGGCTATGATTCCCGCCTCCAACCTAACAACTATACTACATTTAACACATGTACCGGTACCAGTAAAGGAGGTAGGGAAGTAACCAAACATGAGACAGTTAGAGCAGGAAATAGCACCCGAGGGTGGGGAAAGAGCCATGGCTAGCTATCAAGCTAAAGTAGCTACCGTTAGCAAACCCGAAAAGAGTGTAGGCAACTGTGGAGTTACAGTCGCTAAGAGAAGGAGAGTTGTGAGAGCTTAAATTATAGTAACGTGTGATTACAACGTCAGGCAGTTGCCGTGATCAAGAGTTTTAAAACGATCGATTAAGTTAAGATAATAAGCTATCAGCAACAGAACAGGCACACGGGATACCCGGAGATGACAACAACCGGAAGTTACAACATGCTTACCGCAATAGTGGTCCGTGGTTAGTGGTTAGTTAACAACACACACCTGAGACCAGGTAGAGGGTTAGTTAGCAACACACACCTGAGACCAGGTAGAGGGTTAGTTAGCAACACACACCTGAGACCAGGTAGAGGGTTAGTTAGCAACACACACCTGAGACCAGGTAGAGGGTTAGTTAGCAACACACACCTGAGACCAGGTAGAGGGTTAGTTACCAACACACACCTGAGACCAGGTAGAGGGTTAGTTAGCAACACACACCTGAGACCAGGTAGAGGGTTAGTTAGCAACACACACCTGAGACCAGGTAGAGGGTTAGTTAGCAACACACACCTGAGACCAGGTAGAGGGTTAGTTCACGTGAGGAGAATTCAACGACAGATACACGTGTCATTAATTACTGTGAGCTTTGGGTCTCATGTAATCTGAGGCACATATTCTATCCATCAGATCCTGCTTTATGTTCTTCTGATCTGATCGAAGGGAACAGAAGCCTCTGCTGCAGAGAGTCAGCTCACCGACATCATGTCACTTCATTACTGACAGACCACACACACACACACACACACACACTCTCTCTACATATCTCCTCTCCACATTTCCACTCTCTAAACCT
>NW_022990307.1:0-23669 GCF_902827175.1 Gymnodraco acuticeps
CCTGACAGCCCATCAGTTTCTCATGCAGCTCGCTAAACAGTGGGCGGGGCTTCAGGTGATCATGCAGAGCTGCGTGTCTCCGTCAGACTCAGAAGCTGATCTGATCTCTCTCTCTCTCGCGTCCGGTTATACTTCACTCGCGTTTATGTCCATATCGATCAGATCCAGCTCTTACCGGACATTTTGACCGACAGGATTTGAATTTACCGGGTTTTAATACATTTTATCAGCTAAAAACCGGTAATTACCTGCTAACGGAAACCCTGATTTATACATGTGCACACATTAAGACAAAAAAACACAACAATCAATATATACAAAATAACAGTCACTTCAATATCTATCACTATATCAGTATAGTGAAAACTTGTCTTTTGAACATTTAAAAACACCAACTTGGATTTTGACAAACTGGGAAGGACATTTTAACTATATATTATTTTTAGATGTATTTAAATGAATAATCATTTTTTTAAAAAGAGCTAAATAAATCATCAAGCATTGACAACAGATCTGTCAATCTGGATAACGACTGATACCCGAGTTCAATTTTGTTCTCCACCAAATGTGTTTCAGACCTCAGCATGACGACTACGAACACAACAAGGAAACATCTGTTAGTGATTTCTCTCTCAAATTGGACGTTGAGTTTTGGGGTTTAGTTTATAAATGAGGAATCAGTTGATGCCAGACCTGTGTCGGCCTCTGTCAGCATCCTCCTCGTCACCTCGATGAAATAACAAGAGCCATTGTACACAGAATGGTTCCATTGTGTTTAAACTTGATGGGTTTTATGAACTTGTATCTGAGCTGTGTTCTGGGCTCCACAGTTCATCTCAGAGGAGGTTTTTTCTCGTACATCAGAGCTGTCTTTACGTTATTTGGTTTCTCTGGCCGCTCTCGCTCTGAACGCGGCTGGTTTTAATCGACCTGCTGCAATTTGTGATTGTGATGTCATGCTCCTGGAGTCTGCCTACGAAACTCAAACCAGCTGCTCCCCTCCAACAATTAACACGGAGCAGGAGCTGCAGCCAGGCTCTGCTAATGGAGGAGTTATGTAATGTAGTGGACTGAAATCTCACATTAGCTCTTCTGCTTCTTCTTCTACTTCTTCTTGCTTTCTCTTTCTTCCTCCTCCTCCTCTTCCTCACCCTGTTTCTTCCCCCCCCCCCAGCTCTTCAGGTTCTTCTGGATCAGTCCACGAAGGCGAACTCTCCTCTGAAGGGCCACGAGCGCACCGTGCAGTACCTCCAGAGACTGGGTGAGGACGTCTGTGTTCACTTGGAGCCGTCGTCTCTCGCTGTTCCATATGTATAATTTGTTGGGGTGATTTTGGGAAAAGCTCTGAGAAAACCGTCAGCCTGATTTACTGTTGATGTTGGAGGCAATAAATATTCTGCATGCTGTCGTATGTCATGGTCTGCAGTGCCTCGCATTCTCTGGCACGCACTAAATGAGGCTTTTTGTACCACATGTGTCAGGATTTACTATATTTCTGCACCTGGGATGGCAACATGAATTCCTGTTGCATTACTGACCCGATATCTAGCCGCTAACGATAGCTGTTCATGTGTTAAACTAGGAAAACGCATCATAATAACCGTCATAAATTAAATGGCAAATTGATGTTTAGTTAATATTTATTCTACTGATAAAGACCATTTGTTTATATTTACGATATTGTGTCAAAGAAAGGAACATTTCAATATTTGCTAATGATTACCAAAGACATTGTAAAATGTTTCATAGATAAGTGAAACCGATCATTAACCATAAACAAACTATTACATATTTACTAAATATGCTTTACAATGTATTGGTTTCAACAAGGTTTTATGATCATCAGCTGCAACTTAATAATATCCATTTAAATAATGTTTATTGATTATTTGATTAGCTTGTATTGCTTACTATGAGCTGGATCATCTGCTGTCTCCTTCTTCTCCTGTGAGTTTCCTTGGTGAAGTCAAACTGTATTTCTCTCGTCACGCAGGAGTGGAGAATATGGGAATAATCTTCGAGTTTTCTCCCTGGGTGTTGAAGATCTGTCCTGAGGACGGTCTCAAGGTGAGACACACAAACTTACACTACATGATATAATAATGTTTCAATTTTTAATAATTGTTTAACTTGTTTTATACTTTCCCCTCTGTTAGCATTTGGTTACGTTGCAGGGTTTTTCCTTTTTTACATTTTTAATACATCATAAAGTGGTTTATGGTTATGTTTTCAAGATTTTCGAAATTTGAAAATAGCTAGATTTTTCTCATATGGCGTTTTATCTTTTCATGTAAACTGAAACATTTCAGAAACATTTTTTATATACTGAAATAAAACGATTCCGTCGTCATATTTCTAGTTGTGTTGTCATACACAAAACGCTAGCTAAACAATATACAAATATATCAAAAAAGAAATAGTGACAACATTAATTTATTTCGGTGGGTATTTTGCAATTATATTAACAAAGTAAAGGTTTCTTAAGAATAGGCACCTTTTTTAAAGTTCTTGAATCATATTCTTCTAAGCTGTATGAACCCTTTAACCATCATAAACCTTTCTCTATTGTCTTTCTATTATCCTTTCACCATAAAGAAAGCCCTCTCCTCCTCATTTAAAACTGTCTTTCTGTCCAGATCTTCACGGAGGACTTGACGGAGGTGGAGACGATGCCCCGAGACAAGGTGCTGAACTTCCTGAAGGAGGGCTTCAAGGAGCTGGCCGTCCCGTACCTGGAGCACATCGTCTACGTTTGGGACGACAAGGGCCCCGAGTTTCACAACGTGCTGATCCAGCTCTACCTGGAGAGGGTGCAGGGCCTCATGAAGCAGTACCTCAACTCCCTGCCTGAAGGTACCCGTCAGAAATGACATGAAACCTAATCAAGTTAGTGTCTGCGGCACCTTGAAAGCAGTGTTTCCGTTAGCCGGTAATTACCGGACTTTGACTGGTAAAATATGCTGAAGACCGGCAAATCTAAATCTCTCCGGTCAAAATGTCCAGTCAAAATAATTACCCCTTAGCGCAATACCGCATCGGTTGCGCCACTTATGTGACAGACAAGAAGAGTCAATTCTAATGTCTAACACTTAATGTGGAGAAAGAGATGTCCTGTATGGGTTGATTGTGCGTTGATCTGTTGGTAATGCCTCGGGGTTCCGGTCGGCATTTAAACAAATGCATAATGCTATACTTTGTGGCCTCACCCGGTTGCATAGCGACACTTATTGTTCAGGTGTCTCTTAATAAGCAGGTAGTCATATCATTAGCTAGAACTAGCTGGATCTGATCGATATGGACATAAACGCGAGTGAAGTCTAATCTGACAGGAGAGAGAGATCAGCTGCTGCTGACGAGTCGACACGCAGCTCTGCATGATCACCTGCAGCGGTGAGCGGAACAAAACACACACTTCAGGTTAGAATATCACACGTAGCTATTTTAATGACTTCTCAAACTACCTGAACTAGTTATAGATATGCTTAGTTTTACTGTCGGGTCTCTCATTACTGATCCGCGAGTTGCATGATACTGGCGGGCTGTCAGGAGAAGGAGAGAGCGCTCCGTTTATTATTCCTGTGTTATTATAAGTTACTTTTGAATAATGTAATCTACTATAATTAGTTTGTTTAATATCGAATCATATCAATTTGTTTTAAAGCTCAATAAATAACACTTTCACCCGCACTTTTCTCATTTTGTTCGGAAGATTTAAACTTTAACGGACATGTTGACCGGCACTAACGGAAACTCTGCGTGAAAGTCATGAAAACTTTCATACCAACTGTTTTTTTTTTTTCAAAATTCTTACTTTTTCTCAAAATCTCAAAATTATGACTTTTTCTCCAAATTCTTACTTTTTCTCAAAATCTAAAATTATGACTTTTTCCTCAAAATTATGACTTTTTCTGAATACTTGAAATTGTTAATAATCCCTGGTCACCGTCTTGAGCTTCAACCTCAGGATCCATGTATCTGTGATCCTCTCCAGAATGGAAGTACTCATCACATACAGAGCATCAACTAGTTCCTGAACAGTGTCCTTTTACATTACATTACATTACATTGCATTTAGCTGACGCTTTTATCCAAAGCGACTTACAATAAGTGCATTCGACCAGGAAGACACAACCTTGAAGAAAACAGAATCATATAAGTACATCAGGTTTCATAGAGCCAAACATTTCAAGTGCTACTCAACTGGCTTTAGATAAGCCAGTCCTTTATTAGTATATAAGTGCTTTGTTAATAGTTCTATCGCTCGTTTCACATGCTGATATCCAAGAGAGGGAGTTACACAGTCACAAGATGGAGGAATAGAAAGCAGTATTCAATGTTTACTTCAGATTAGCTCCACGTCAGAAATGAGCATGCTTGATGTCTCTCTCCATAGAGGCTGAATCATCATGTTAATCACATAGCTATCATATGCCTCAAACAGTCCTGATGCTCTTCTAGGTAATCACACATCCTGTCATGTTCACAGCTACAGTTGGGATACCTTTGTTATCATGTTACTCTGATATATCTATTTTATCATAGAGTTTCCATGTGATTACAGAGAGTGCCAGGACTTAATAATGAAGCCCATCCATCTCCCGCTCTGTTTGTGACTTCTTAATGACCTCCCAGGGACATTTTGTATCAAAATGAACCTGTCAGACGGCTACATATCAACGTGTGCTCATTAATGTGCACTTAGTGTCTTAGAAATAAACTAATAAATCAAATAATGTAATATATAAATCTGTCCTTGGCAGGTTATTGCTTCATGGTGCATCATTAATCAAATTGCAGAACAGAGTAGGTGGTAATATAATATAGTTGTTTCTAAGATTAATAACAGATTATGCACACATTGTTAATAGTGACTGTATCAGTGCTATTTTAAGGTTGACCTCAGATACCCTGTTGAGTTTCTCTAGTAAAGACCTTTTCCTTTTCATGCGTCCATGTGTGCTTGCTTCAGTAAAGAATAATAGCTTATTAATTCAGTGGCAAAGTCAAAAACACGACGATAAAAACACATTTTGATCAAGATTTCTATAGACTTTAAGCACGTTTCATGTCATTTGAGATTGTGTTTGAATGTTAGATCAAATAACAAATGAATATTTTATAAATATATATATATTATAAGCAATGTCTGAGAAATACACTAATAAAAGCAACCAATTTAAAATCATAAATATGTATTTTTGGCATTTAAGCTTTAGTATACAAAAGTCAAAAGTTTGAACACACCTTCTCATTCAAAGGTTTTTATTTAAATACATTATTTTCTACATTGTAAATTAATACTGAACACATCAAAACTATGAAAGAACACATATGGAATGATCTAGTAAACTAAAAAGTGTTAAATAAACGAGAATATGATTTTTATTTTAGATTCTTCAGAGTATCCCCCTTTTGCCTTGATGACAGCTTTGCACTCTTGTCTCAGTCAGCTTCATGATGTAGTCAAAAAACATTAAAAGCATTGAAAAGCAAAGCATCATAAAATACAATTTAAGGAAATGCAAATATAATGTATTATTAACTTTATGTCTCATGAATAGTCTAAAAACTCAATTTCACAGATTGAGCCAAGCAGCAAATATTCACTTAAAGCATTAGGAGCCGCTGAAACAAATGACACAATAGTTCATTATCAAAATGTCTGCAGATGAATCGTCCAATATTTATATATCCTTTATTTAACCAGGTAAAAGTCTCATTGAGATTACAATCTATTTTCCAAGAGCGACCTGGCCAAGAAGAGCAGCATGAACAAAGTTACAACAGATCAAACACAGACAATACAGGCAGAGGAATGCAGCTGAAAAACACAAATGAAATGGCACATCAACCAGTCAATGTGTGTGGTGGCGTTTTAATCTATTTAATAGCCACTTCTCTGTCGGGCTTTTGAACTTTTGACGCGCCTCTATTTGTTTCCAAACGAATTTAGCGGAGATCGTTGTTGAATCAGGGGGTCCGCGGGGTCTTAAAAAGTATTAAAAGTTGATAAATCAATTTAGCGAAAATGAAGGCTATTAAAAAGTATTAAACGGCATTTTCCAAGGTATTACATTTTGTAGCTTGTTTTCAGTAAGTATATAAATGGTCCAAAGAGGTTGTATTCTACAGTCTGCCTGAATGTAATCATTGCGTAGGTGTGTAGTGTGATTCTGTGTAGTTTATTGATGGCATCCCGTTGGATTATTGGACGTCATCTGAACAGGACATCGCGCGCTCACTGCTTGATAGCGCGAAGCTCCGTTTACGCCGGTTGCTAAGCAACATCGTTATGGGGAAATGCAAGTCTGCGTCCAAATGGTTGGAAGATAAGGAGGAAGGACAATCAATACTGTATATAGTCAATGTGAGGTAAAGTGTGTCGCCAAGGTAACCGGTTAGAACTCAAAGTGGAGATGAGGTCTTAAAATGTATGGAAAGGGTCTTAAAAGGTTTTACATTTGACTTCAGGATTCCTGCCTCTCGCTTCATAGTAAATAAAAGTTATCAGTATCCAAAAAGAACACGGTCAAAAGACTTTACCGCTTCCCCGTCTCATCACAATCAGCTGTGTCCTATCAACCTACCATATATAGGCATTTAGCCGTGCATGTGATACCTGGCGCACATTTGATAACAAATAAGTGAGCCTTAAATGAATATCTTTTAAACCAGTGTGACTCACAGAAATAAAGAGTTTAATCTAAATCCTTTTATTATTATTAAGCCTAACATTCAGACCATAATAATGAAATGAAAATGGCTCTAACAATATGCAAATAAAAAAACTATTATAAAACATTAAAAAACTGGCACAATTTAAAACGACTTCAATCATGGGATATAAGAGAAATCACATCGACCAATGGATTCTTGTTCTCTGTCCTTTTTAAGATGGACTTGAACTCCCCCGTAGTGATGAAATCTGACAGTTTCAGCTCCTTCTATACAGACGTTACTCTTCTTAAACTCAATGTGTGTTCCCTGCAGGAGTTCCCCCTGTGTCTGCGGGGAAGGAGGAAGGGGATCTGGGCGAGTTCAGGAAGAAGCTGCTGTCCTTCCTGGATATTTCCACCAGCTACCAGCCGTCCAGACTCATCAGTGATTTTCCCTTTGACGGTGAGTTCTGAGGAGAAGGCGGCTCCTCTGTCTGCTCGACAAATACTCACAAGGATGTGGAATTTAATATCTATAGACGCTGACAATTAAATGTATGACCTTCCTATGATAATGTGTCATAATCATTTAGACCACTCTTATAAATGATTGATTGCCAGAGTCAAAACAAACATTTACATTTGCTTTTGTGTAATGTTTTCCCTATTATTGTGATGTATTTTATGGATTTAAGGATAATAATTGAAAACGTAAAGAAATTAAAAGATTTCATAAAAGAAAATACAAATAATTGGAATTAAAAAAATCAAATTAAAGGGTGCTCTAAGGTTAAAGGTCACCTATCATGCTATTTTTAGGCAATAGCATAGGTCTCAGATATATAAAAAACATGTCTATGAAGTGTTTTGCTCAAAATACCAAACAGATCACCCATTCTAGCCAGGCCTCATATCCCTCTATTTCACTTCCTGTTTCTAAAGTGCTGATTTGGGGATAAAGCTGTAAAAATAAATATTGATAACAAATAAAAAAGGAGGGGTCTGAGCTCATGTGGGACCCGGCAGCTACTGTCTAAACTAAATGCTGCCGTGATGAAACGCCATATCATGG
This sequence comes from Gymnodraco acuticeps, assembly GCF_902827175.1. Classification (NCBI taxonomy): domain Eukaryota; kingdom Metazoa; phylum Chordata; class Actinopteri; order Perciformes; family Bathydraconidae; genus Gymnodraco; species Gymnodraco acuticeps. Next base: position 7,729 of record NW_022990307.1, read on the forward strand.
ATCATCAAGGATTCTCTCTGAAACAGTTTGGAGCTCAAAGTAGGGCTGGGCGATTTGGCCTAAAAATAAAATCGCGATTATTTTTTTTTCTAACTAATGGACAATTTTCGATTTAAACCTCGATTTTTTTTCTGTTTTTTTCTAAACAAACCAGACCAAGGCTCTTTTAAGTGAACGACGGGAGCCGGCTCTCGCCCGCGAACGAGCCGTTTTTTTGTTTTTTTTGCGGAGGGTTCTAGATCGGCATGAAGGCACATTATGCAATGTGCACATCATCCCGCTTATTACACATGGCCACATTCTCAACAAAGTAACGATATGACTCCCAATATTAATTGAAATGCTTTTATGGATTTAGAAAATGATTTTATTGACTTAAAAAATAGTTTTATGTATTGATTTAAATTGACAAGCATCCGCTAAGAAAAGCAGTCCGTTGTTACTGTTTGAACTAACGTAGCAACGGCAGGAACTGCTTCGATAGTGTTTTTGAGGAGCTTTTTGATTACAGATTTGAAAACATCGTTGCTTGCTTTAAAAGTAGCACACTTCATGATGTCAGACCTTGGGAAGTATCTAGATATCCCTGCCCTAATGCCAAAGTAACTGCCAACTGAATATGTGTCGCCGTTTGATGTCTATGTCTGGACCGCTGCGTAAAAAGGAGGGTTTCTGCCCCGTTACTTCTCTTCTTACTTCTATAAGAATAAAACACGGAGGACGGAGATCTCTTTTCCTCCCCCTCTACAGACCGCCCAGCAGCTGATCTCAGAGCACGCTCCCCTCTCCTGCAGGGGGGCGTGGTCAGCTGCAGTTCACAGAATCAGCCCCCTGCAAAAACAGCGCTGGAAAAAGCAAATGGAGCGAAATGAGGCATGGCTAAAATGCAAGATATTTTTGGTATTTGAAAAAAAAATAAAATGTATATACTTTATATAGGTCGATACAGTAGCCCCTTTTTAAAAAAAATAGTTTGTATAGGTGTTGCTATCTGTTTTGTGTAGCGTGGTTCTACAAGCAAGTCAATGCATTCATTGGGTGGTATCAGAGATTTACACGGGTCTGTAAATGCAATGAAAACAATTGGCCACAGCAAATCATTTATATTAAACTTTATTTACTTTATTTACTCTTGAATACTTCAGTACCAAGTATGTATTGAATAATTTAAGGGATATATGTGTACACAGAGCTGCAGATCGGGTAGTCACAGGCAATGTGGCTGAGTTTTGTGCGCATTCTGGAAAGTGAGAGAGTAAGCTACTACGGAGTCCCTTAAAGCAAAACAAATCTGCGGAGTCTAGAAATGTTTTTAAATCGCGATTTTTCGGTTCAGCCATTTCACAAACCGTAGGAAAGTAAAAATGCAAATTAATCGTTAAAACCGAAAAAATCGCCCAGCCCTAGCTCAAAGGCTTTCTCTCTTGCCGGTTATACCACAAGGTGAGTTCCTTTTTACTTCCTGCTTCTTCACACACATGCTCTCCAGTACAGGTTAGCTCTGAGTGTTAGCGATGCTAATGTAAACACCGACCATATTACGTCCAAAACAGTCGGGCATTGTTTCTGATAGCAACGTCTCTGATTGGGCCGTGGGTCCACATTTCAGATATTACGTCATATCAGACGCAAATCTGGATCAGCTCCGTTGTTCCCCGTTTTTAGAGATTTGGGTACGGAGGAAAAGAGAGAGGGTTTTATTTTCTGACGCTGCGTGAGTTCCCCGACACACCGGGGACACATCGTTGCTGTATCAAAGACATCACAAAGTGCATTTTGCATGATAGGTCCCCTTTAAATGAAAAAAACATATAATTATCTATGCAAGACCAAAACACAACATTTTAAGATAATAAAATAAAAATAGAAAAAATAAGAATAACAATATATATTTTTTAACTGAAAGAAAAAAAAATTAATAATAGAAAATAAGGAAAAATAAAATAAATAGGCTTGTTCGATGGAGAGCATAAATATGCAGACAAATGCATATTTACACTCATGTATACATACATTAATATACAGTTTATACACAGATATACATCACTACATAGACATACACAGACAACTTGGGGCTGCATCCTTTAAAACTGTGTTATTGTGATAATGTTATGTTACATTTATTAAACCATTGCAAATATTAATTTACACCTTGAGTGTGGAAAAAATAAGTGGTTTTGATACAGAAATTCAAGAAGAACCACATTTATTTATCAGTAAATATGTCTCTACTCAATTTAATGTATTTAATGTAGTATCATACATCACGCAGTTTCCTGCCTGTGTAACATGCACTTAAGAAGAACAAAGTGTTTTATGTATTTCCCATGACTTCATGTACATATGTTGGTATGTTTTAGTGAAGTTATATTAGTTTTTAGCCGTTAATAAAAACCCTGCCCTTTGATCTCAGGGCTGCTGGAGGAGCGGGCGCTGCTGCTGGGTCGCATGGGGAAACACGAGCAGGCACTCTTCATCTACGTGCACATCCTGAAAGACACACACATGGCTGAAGAGTGAGTCCTCCTGCACACACACACACACACACACACACACACACACACACACACACACACACACACACACACACACACACACACACACACACACACACATGGCTGAAGAGTGAGTCCTCCTGCACACACACACACACACACACACACATACACACACACACACACATGGCTGAAGAGTGAGTCCTCCTGCACAGACAGACAGACACATATAAACACACACACACACACAGACATACACATGGCTGAAGAGTGAGTCCTCCTGCACACATACACATACACACACACAGACACATATACACACACAAACACACAGACACACACAGACACACACATGGCTGACGAGTGAGTCCTCCTGCACTCACACACACACACACACAGACACACACACACACACATATACACACACAAACACACAGACACACACAGACACACACATGGCTGACGAGTGAGTCCTCCTGCAGTCACACACACACACACACACACACACACACACACACACACACACACACACACACACACACTCACTCCAACAGACAAACACACCATCCTGCAGATGAACAGGAAGGGAGTTCACAACAGACGGCAGCCAAATGTTTGTCCAGTGGCTCATTTTATATTTAATATTGATTTGTGGTGGAAGAGGTCAAAGTAAACGGAGTACCAATACAGTGTGGAAATACTCTGTTACAAGTACATGTCCTGCATTCAAACTGTAACCTCAGTAAAAGTATTACCATTCAAATAAACCTATTGTTAAAGTTTCAACATTTTATAATAATAAATAGTCTCAAATGTCTGAAGGTTTTTTAGGTACATTAGATTTTACTGCTTTTTTATAGAGAGAAATTCTGGATGTAGATTTACTGAGACATTTCCAACAATTAATCTCTTAATGTAATCACTCTATATCTCAGATGTTTCCAAGGTTCGTCTATTTTAGTTGCTATTTTCTGCTAAATATACTCCAACTCTGAGTTGTTCTCAGAATATTACAATCCTCCCCTACTCTGTAACTTTCTCCTTTCCAAACAATGAAATAAAAACAGTTGTAGTAGTTTAATCTCTACCTCTAATAATAATAATAATAATACGAAACCTACATGATAAATGATCTGGTGGTAAGATATTGCACTATTTATCTGAATCTGAATCTTCCAAATAAGTGCCAGTGGAGTAGAACTATAGTAGCAGGAAATAGAAATACTCAAGTAAAGTACAGGTACCTCAAAATTATATTTAAGTACCACTGCTAATGATTAGATATTAATTTCTGAATGTTAAACGGTCTAAAAGTCTACATTTGTGACAAAGTAGGTCATTTGTTTCTCAGTTAAAACAAATGCTTTGACTTTACTCAGTCATCCTCACTATGTTGTTACAGCGCTGTGAGCTTTATAGAGATAAATACGTTTTCATGTTTCCTCTGTCCTCTGCAGATACTGTCACAGCCACTACAGCAGTTCAGAGGAAGGGAACAAAGATGTAAGGAGATTTTAATGTGTTGTTCCATTTTGTTCATGTTCCAGATAAGACAATATGTTTCTCTAACCTTCGTCCTCTTGGATTTCATTGTGCTGTGATCACTTTTCTCATTATGTACACTCGAAGTACCTTCAGAAAGAGCTTCACAAATATAAAGGATTATTTATCTTTCCAGATGACAGGCACACAGCTCTACAGACAGCCTTATTCGTCATGAATAAGAGTTGTTGTTGTCTGGTGTGTGTCTGAAAAGTAGCTTGAATTTTCAAGTAAACACCAAAATTAAAGAAGTCAAAATGAGTGAACAAGTGTTTGGTTGGAGGAAAAAATCAATGAATCAATGCGGTTTCTTTGAAGGTCAGAAAGTAATGAAATCCTTAATAGATGCCGGTGTGTAAAGTCCACTTTTAATAATTTTTTTTTTTTTAAAATAGCCTAATTTCAAATGATTTTTTTTAAATTTAGAACAGTTATACCTTTTTTCTATCCTCATGTTAAATATTAGCTTAGCTTAGCATGAAGACTGGGAAAGAGCTAGACTACCAACATAGCTTCCGTTCAGTTATTAAGATGTTATTATGTACATATTTTTGAGCTATTTCTCAGACCGTTGCATGCTATATCGATGTCAAATGTTTGTGAGGTTGTGTGTGTATGCATGAGACCCATGGATACATATGCTAATTTCATTGCAGCTATTGCTACTTCACTCTTGTTTTAAATCTATCCTTTTTACGTTTAGCTAAAGCATAATTTCCAAAATGTCCAGCTACTTCTGTATTTAAAGTCACCATGTTCTTAGTCAGGTAGGTTCCTGAAACTTTGAGTATATCATTTTTTTATTGTTTGATTAGATAAGAAGAATGTATTGTCGTTGAGTACCGAGACAACAAAATGCAGTTTAGCGTTTAGTGCAAAAACCTTCAAATGTACAATTTCTATTACAATTATTAATCATTTCTTGTCTGGTTTCTTATCTAGTTTTTTTCTGCTGTAACGTGGGCCAATGTTATATCTTGTCTTATCGTCTTTGCTGTTTCGGTATATTTATCCTGTTTTTCAATTCTGTAAAATCCTTTATAGTTGTTTTTTTAGGTGAATTTTTGTCTTGCATGAAACTGTTTTTATGCTGCTTCATCAGTATTCTCATGACACATTTCTGGTCAAGTAATATATCAATGACTCTAATATATATGCACTGTTGGTGGAGCCTGTGACCTAAGATTTTCATCGTCATAACTACACTGTAACTATGTACATATGACTAATAAAAGCCTTGTACCTTGAACTTGATATTTCCTCCCTGCAGGTGTATCTGTCGTTGCTGCGGATGTACCTTTCCCCTCCTGATGTTCACTGCCTGGGGCCGATCAAGATGGAGCTGTCGGAGCCTCAAGCCAACCTGCAGGCGGCGCTACACGTCCTGGAGCTGCACCACAGCAAGCTCAACACCACCAAGGTAAACACACCACAGCTAGCTCAACACCACCTAGGTAAACACACCACAGCTAGCTCAACACCACCTAGGTAAAAACACACCACAGCAAGCTCAACACCACCAAGGTAAACACACCACAGCAAGCTCAACACCACCAAGGTAAACACACCACAGCTAGCTCAACACCACCTAGGTAAACACACCACAGCAAGCTCAACACCACCAAGGTAAAAACACACCACAGCTAGCTCAACACCACCAAGGTAAACACACCACAGCAAGCTCAACACCACCAAGGGTAAACACACCACAGCTAGCTCAACACCACCAAGGTAAACCCACCACAGCTAGCTCAACACCACCAAGGTAAAAACACCACAGCAAGCTCAATACCACCAAGGTAAAACCCACCACAGCTAGCTCAACACCACCAAGGTAAACACACCACAGCAAGCTCAACACCACCAAGGTAAAAACACCACAGCTAGCTCAACACCACCAAGGTAAACGTACCACAGCTAGCTCAACACCACCAAGGTAAACGTACCACAGCTAGCTCAACACCACCAAGGTAAACCCACCACAGCTAGCTCAACACCACCAAGGTAAAAACACCACAGCAAGCTCAATACCACCAAGGTAAACCCACCACAGCTAGCTCAACACCACCAAGGTAAACAAACCACAGCAAGCTCAACACCACCAAGGTAAAAACACCACAGCTAGCTCAACACCACCAAGGTAAACACACCACAGCAAGCTCAACACCACCAAGGTAAACACACCACAGCTAGCTCAACACCACCAAGGTAAACCCACCACAGCTAGCTCAACACCACCAAGGTAAACACACCACAGCAAGCTCAACACCACCAAGGTAAAAACACCACAGCTAGCTCAACACCACCAAGGTAAAAACATCACAGCTAGCTCAATACCACCAAGGTAAAAACACCACAGCAAGCTCAATACCACCAAGGTAAACACACCACAGCAAGCTCAACACCACCAAGGTAAAAACACCACAGCTAGCTCAATACCACCAAGGTAAACACACCACAGCAAGCTCAACACCACCAAGGTAAAAACACCACAGCTAGCTCAACACCACCAAGGTAAAAACACCACAGCAAGCTCAACACCACCAAGGTAAACACACCACAGCAAGCTCAACACCACCAAGGTAAAAACACCACAGCAAGCTCAACACCACCAAGGTAAACACACCACAGCAAGCTCAACACCACCAAGGTAAACACACCACAGCTAGCTCAACACCACCAAGGTAAACGTACCACAGCTAGCTCAACACTGTAGACAGAACAGAAGGTGTTCAGCAGATGTATACCCGATACACTCTCAGATTAGAGACGAGATAATCCTTGCAGTTGCAACCAGATTTTAAATACGTTAAGGATTTCTAAACTCCTGCAGTGCGAGCCTGGCTTTGACAACAACAGTGTAACATATGTTCAGTGCATAAAAACAGCATCAACTGTGACAGGAAGTTATCACAGAAAAGCACTTCAACTGCTGTGAAGCTGCCAAAGTTTTTTTGACACGAGCACAAAAGTTGTCGCACTTCCATCTGGTTCTCAAAGCTGCTCTTAATTCACAAAGCATTAATTAGTTTCTAAGTCAACCCAGGGCTTCGTTATTATAACTTGATTTGCCAATTCAGAAAAGACATGAAAGTGGGACAGATAAGAGAGGGCTGAATTAAGAGATGAGATGGAACAACATGATTAATGATGACAGGAACTCACACAAAATGAGTCATTTAGCGTGAAATTAAAGCAGTGAATGAACTGAACAGAAAGATTTAATTTGGTGTTTACAGCGAGACTACAGGGGTTTGCAGTCGAGCTGCTGCTTTCTGATAGAACAAGGGAGCAGATCTCCCCCGAGAGACACGTGAATATCTTTTATAAAATTGTTTTCTTATACTTTCAAATACCTGAAAAACAGAAGGGAGACAATTTACATAAAAAGCTTATATGTACAAAACCGGCTCATGACCTATTTTTCTTGTCGAACCTGTTCTCTAGTAAAGAAGACTTCCCTTTAAAGGGGTCATTTGCATTATTTGAAGTCGGGTAATATGAGGTGCTAATCCATATTCATGAGGCGTTGAACATCTCTCGGCTCTTTCCCTCGAGGGAAACACATCCTGAAGTTTCCTTCCATTTCTCTGGAAGTGAACTTGAGGACATCGACCCTTAACCAGTTGACCCCTGAGCCTGTTTTCCAGGTCTCAGGCTCGAAAATGACATTCCCAGAACAAATGACAATAACTTCACTTCTAAAAGGGGTAAATTAATAATCTTTTTTCGCAAAGCAAGGATACACCTGTGAGTTGGATGTAGAAGAGTCAGAATCAATATAGCATTTTTTTTTATTTTAAAGTAAATTCAGATTGAACATAGTAAAAAAAAAAAAAACATTACTTTTAGTGAAAACCACCCTTGAGTGATGGGATGGTAGACTAAAAGCTTTGGGAATCCAAACTATAACATATAATAAGTACCCTGTATCAAGATTGATGCAAAATAAGTGAAGTTTGACCTTTTTAGAGAGATTTAGAAAAAATGTATTGGCTTAAAAATGGAAGGATGGATTATCAGACACATTGGATTAACCTTCAGCAGCGTTTTATCGTTTTAATGCCATTGAACACAACTTTTGATCAGAAAACATCAAAGGTAAGACGTTTTGGCACCTTAAAGCTAATTTTGTTGTTTGTTGTCCTTTCGCCGAGATCGCTCAGTGATGATACTTATATGTCTGGAATCTCAGCTTGCTAATCGATATCTTGTTTGTGCAGATCCGATAAGTACTAAGGGCATTTTAACGTGAGTTCTGTGCTAAGTGTGTTAGCATTTCTTCGCTCAGGGCTAATTCAGAGCCTTTGTTATTATCCTTATGTTTTGTTTTGCTAAAAATGGCTAATATTGTCTGATAGCTGAGTTTCTTCCCGTTAAGTGGGTATGACACATTCATAGTTTATTAAATGTTAAGAAGCCCTCAGACGCTGTTTCTTGCAAGATGTTGCGTTTTGCCCCCGTGGGGTTTAACTGGTTTTAACCAGTGAAGACCATTTGAAACCTTAAGTGTAACTACATGTCCAAAGCAAATTTAAAGAGGAAAGCATCCTCTCTAAAGCTTTATCAGGAAACTGTGACTCCAAATATTCCTTTTACTGATTCCTTCACAAAGTCAAAGGTTGAAAAAGATGCGGTTTCTACGTTTTTGGGATGTTTTAACAGAGTAATGATCCGGCTGCAGCGACCTGTAGCTCCAGGATGTTTGGTCGGGTACAGATTTGTCTGTTTGGGACCTTTTTTAATGGGAATTCCTCTTCATGGACTCCTATTGTGGTGAAGAGCAGTTGAACATGGTGGAGGAGGAAGAGGAGGAGGAAGAGGGGCTTCTCATTAGCAGACAGACAAACACTGAGGTGGGTCTGGGAAGCTCTCTTCTTCATCAGGAGGACCCACTTGTGAAATTCTTGTCACAAAACTCAGCAACGTTGGTTTGTTTAAAAGAAACAACTATTCTGACAAAGTCTTATATCTGAACAAACATTAAGGAAATAGAAAACTGTGCTTTCTTCCAGTCTCTTTTTTTAAATATTGTTCATATTTCTAGTATTGAGGCTTTTTAATGAACGTCTGACAATGACACTGTTTCACTTTTTCTAGACCTTATATAGACTAAATTATAACTACATTACTTGAGAGAACATTTGACATTGAATATCATCTTAAATTATATCTTTAGACAAATGAAAGATACGAAATTGACCGACACACACAAAAAGCTTCCTGTTGGAAGTTTTCCCAGGAGTTTTGTACAGTCCGGTCGGTCTGTGTGTGTGTGTGTGTGAGAGTGTGTGTGTGTGAGAGTGTGTGTGTGTGTGTGTGTGTGTGTGTGTGTGTGTGTGTGTGTGTGTGTGTGTGTGTGTGTGTGTGTGTGTGTGTGTGTGGTGTGTGTGTGTGTGTGTGTGTGTGTGTGTGTGTGTGTGTGTGTGTGTGTGTGTGTGTGTGTGTGTGTGTGTGTGTGTGTGTGTGTGTGTGTGTGTGTGTGTGTGTGTGTGTGTGTGTGTGTGTGTGTGTGTGTGTGTGTGTGTGTGTGTGTGTGTGTGTGTGTGTGTGTGTGTGTGTGTAGCCTTCATCTTCGTCATTGTTCCCTGCCTCAGAGGTCAGTGCTCCTGTCTCTGTTCCAGTCTGTGTTGTTTATCATTTCATCACATTTTAATCTTAAAAGGCTCTTTTTGGGACAAATCCATGCTTTCTTTTCTATATTTATAGAGAGAGAGAAAAAATATATATAACCACTGACTCTTATTCTGAAAGGCCTGCGAGTTGAATACAGATCAGCCTTTCTCACACACTCACCATGTATACATCACTTCAGGGGACATTACATTGACTTACATGCATTTCCTGGAGACTTATCTTAACCCTAACCAACACATACATAACCCTTATCCTTACCCTAACCAAGTCTTCACCCTAAATTAATGACTGTGACTGTGTAAACAGATTTAGGTCCCCACAAGGATAGTAATGCTCGGCCACACACACACACAGGGAGGGAGTTCAAAACAAACGGCAGCCAACTGTTTGTCGTGTGGCTAATTTGATATGTGGAGGAAGAAGTAAAAGTAAACAATAATAATACAGTTTGGAAATACTGTGTAAATATCCTCCATTCAAAATGTAACCTCAGTAAATGTATTATTATCATCAACATGTACCTAAAGTTAAAGCTTCAAATTCCATAATAATAAGTGCGTTAAGAGTTTTTTGGACTCAGATCTACTGCTAAAATTCCAACACTTTATCTCTAAATGTAATCACTTTATTTCTCAGATCTATCCAAGTTTCTTCTTATTTATTTGCTATTTTCTGCTAAATGTACTCCAACTCTACTCTGGAGTCTTTCTCAGAATACAATCTTAATCCCACATTTTGTCTACACACTATTTTAGTTTCATACACTAACTTGTTCTGATGGAAGGATTCTGATAACTCCCACCTAAATCAAACACGTTTTCACATCCTGTCAATTTTGTTCTTGTATTTGTATATCTCTTGTTCTAAATCACACGAGTCAAACTCGAGGCCCGGGGGCCAAATCAGGCCCGTGGTGGATTTAATTTCGGCCCTCAGGATAATTCTTAATTCCTATTAGATCTGGCCCTCCGGTATATTGCACGCACACCTTCACTCCATCCTGAGGGTCTCCTCCGCTCAGAGCCTGAGCCCAAACATTGATGACCTTGCACCCAAGATGAGATGCCAAGTATCTGAGCTAGCATCACAGAGCAGCACTGAGTTTAATGGATGCTTCCTTCTGCACTTTCTCTCACAGGACAACAGGGCATGTTTGGTTTTCTCTTTGAGGGGAATAGTTTTGTTGAAGCTGTTGTTGGCCTGTGGGAAAATGTACTCATAAGAAATGACTCTGGAAAAGCTGCAGATAGAGCCATAAGAAATTAATGCAGCTGATTATTTAATGTTTAATGTTGTTTTTATAGGCAATCATTTAAGCTTTGTTAGTTCCAGGTTTAATATGTGCAATAAGTTCATTTCAATAAGTTCTGCAATAAACATTGAACCAGTCCGGCCCTCCACTAGTACCCATTTTTTATTTTTGGCCCACTGTGTGTTTGAGTTTGACCCCCTTGCTCTAATGTCTCGCTTCTTCATCACCGTCATTAAATGTATTTACGTATGATTTTAGAATGTGTTTCTTTTGCAGCCATAAGAAATAACATTATCAAAATAAACTTGCCTTGCACAACGATAGATATTATTCTCCTGCACCAAATGCATGACTGAAATGCATTGTGGGTAATGTAAACCCCCAGATTGACCATGATTGGTGACTGCTCTTTAAAGTCTCTGCTAATACTGAAACTCCTAAAGTCTGCTCAACACTCTCTAACAAACTTATACTTGTTGTTTCTCTCCCAGGCCATCAACCTGCTCCCGGCTAACACTCAGATCAGAGAGATCCGCGTGTTCCTGGAGAGCGTCCTGGAGGAGAGGGCTCAGAGGAAACGCTGCAACCAGGTCCTGAAGAGCCTGCTGCAGGCAGAGTTCCTCCGGGTGAGACTCTGGAACATTTACAGCTCACTCTTTTCCATTAAAACAATATATTAAGCTTTTGTTTTACTCCTCCGTCTCGATGTTGCAGGTGCAGGAGGAGAGGATCTTCCACCAGCAGGCGAAGTGTGTCATCACCGAGGAGAAGACCTGCCGAGTCTGCAAGAAGAAGATAGGAAACAGGTAACACATTATTATCCTTTATTCCTTTTTCTACCATTTTTTATGAATAACAGTTTAGATGAGAGTAACACCTACGTCACTACCGGGCGAAAATGACGGCCCCGCCCACTTTTAGGGGAAAACAATGCTGTCATTTGAACGGCGGTCAATACAAATTCTGAAGTTTTTGCCAATCCGATCAGCAATATTTGAAAACCGTGAATTTCTGATCTTCAAAGAGCTCGATCACGATGGCCAGTCAGGTAAACAGTTACATTCCATCATTGGAAATCGACGATCAGGCTCGATATACGGTTAAATTAAAATCAGTAGGCGAGGCTGTAATTTTCTCCGGCTGTTACTCTCATGAGCGAGGCGGAACATAATAGTTTTATCATGCCAACAAGCTGCTGTGTCGTTTATTGCTCCTCAAACATTAAAACAAATCCAGAGTTCAGTGTTTCTGAACTTCCTCTAAGAAGAAAGGACGGAAACAGAAGAGCTCTGTGGCTTCAGGCTCGATCGCCATTCAAATGACAGCGTTGGTTTCCCCCAAAAGTGGGCGGGGCCGTAAAGTGAAGTAGATGTTACTCTCATCTGTGGACATCGATCGCCTACTGCTATATTTAACCATATATCGAGCCCGATCTTCGATTTCCAATGAGTTAATGTAATTGTTTGCCTGTCTGGCCATCGTGATCGGGCTCTTTGAAGATCCACAAATCCACGGTTTTTTTACATTTCTGATCGGCTTGGCAAAAACTTCAGAATTTGAATTGACCGCCAATCAAATGACAGCGTTGGTTTCCCCCAAAAGTGGGTGGGGCCGTAATTTTTGCCCGGAGGTGTTACTCTCAAGTATGCACTCTAACTATTTAGTTCTTACAAAGCATTAATTTATCAATTTTTTTATTTTGTATTTGTTTTTCTAATCCTTATTTTTTCCCTTTTATTCAAATGTGTCATTATTCAACCTTTTCTTAAGAATATGGAGAAAACATAAATAAAGAGGAATATAGAAAATAATAATATGTACACGAATACATTTAACATTCTTCATTTAAATGACTTTTAATGATGTTTGATTTGGGACAAATGTACTTACTGTGACATTAAGCCTAAAGACAGCAGATGGATATTAGCTATTAGCTCAAATCTGGAATAAATCGTCTCTTTTCTGAGATTAATGCAATCAAACCATAAACCCCAGCACGTGCACTCCGCTCTGCATCAGCCAAACGACTCGCTGCGCCCTCGCTGCGAGGGGGACCCAAGTTCCCATCAGCAGAAACACGTGGGTTTGCTATCCTGGCTCCAAGATGGTGGAATGAGCTCCCCATTGACATCAGGACAGCAGATAGCTTACACACCTTCCAGACTGAAAACTCATCACTTTCGACTCCACTTCGAGCGATAGATTTACTAACAAAGCACTTTTATAATAAAGGACTGGCTTATCTAAAGCCAGTTGAGTAGCACTTGAAATGTTTGGCTCTATGAAACCTGATGTACTTATATGATTCTGTTTTCTTCAAGGTTGTGTCTTCCTGGTCGAATGTACTTATTGTAAGTCGCTTTGGATAAAAGCGTCAGCTAAATGCTATGTAATAATGCATGGTCCTTATATCCATATAAAGACATAAATAAATAAGCTTCCAAATACAAAATATGTTTTTCAAGCATTTAATTATATAGTTATTGATGTAGTCTTAGCTTCAGTGAAGTTTCAGCCCTTAAAACCCTTTCAAAATATGAGTTCATGACATTTTACACTCACTGAAGTGTCTTTCCTAGAAGGGTTATCATCAAACCTCATTATGATATTCCCAGTGTGTAATAACTAGGGAGCGGTATCGTTAAGGTTTTAACGGTACTACTACTTTTATCGATAGCGCTTATCGGTCCGGTCTTTTAACGGTACTCTTATCGGTTCTTTTGGAGAAAGAAATAAGGTAAACTAACATTGCTTTTTATTTAAATGAAATAAATAATATTTCACATCAAAAGAAACAACAATGTTTTAACAAATCGTATTAAATAATCTGATGACAGAACTTGTAAACAGAATAGCTGAAACTTTAACAAAATAAATAACTCAGTTTCCTCTAATCATTAACCCATGTTTGTATCATGGAGTTAACTCCGTGTGTTGCTGCTAGCATACATAACACCTGACGTGGAAACGTTACTCGTGGATGGAGCTACAGAGCTGCTAGAAAGACAGTGGAACCCGGTGCATTCCTCCGTCTGGATGTGGAGCACTTTTGATAAATGTTTAGACAAATTGCTCGTGTTACCGCCCTCACATGCTAAACTCTTATTGCACTTTAGGCAACGAGCATCGAGACGGGTAAAGTTTAACCACCTCGGAGCGCGTTCTCTCCGCCATCTCCTCCGTGTGTGTGTGTTGCTGCATGTAGTAGCTGTGTGTGTGTAAACTGCCCCGCCCCCTCGCAGGCAGGCGGGGAGAGATCTCTCGTCTGGATTGGAAAGATCGAAAATACTAAAAATAATCATAGACGCATTTTTCAGTCTTTTTGCGAATTAGAAACGGAGTGGGCGAAACTAAAACTGCAATATAATGTTTGTGTAGCAATAATACATATGACATGTGTTTTAAATGTCTCCAGTACCGATAAAAAGACCGATAACGTCGGAGCTTAACGGCACCACGGTCTTTAATAATTCGGTACCCCTCCCTAATAATAACAGTATTCTTCATTTAAAATCTCCTCTCTTAATTAAGATTTCTTCGTCTCTACAGTTTCAGTTTGACGCTGAGCTGCTTCCCTCTTCTAAGTGTTGCTGAAAGCTTCTCTATCTGCTGTTTTGCATCAACATAAAGCCCTTTCTCTAACGATCTCTTCCTCTCTGCAGTGCGTTTGCCAGGTATCCAAACGGCGTGGTGGTGCATTACTTCTGCTGCAAAGACCGCACCGTGTGTCCCACCGAGCAGTAACACCAACACAACAACAACAACTGTTTACTAATAAACAAGCTCCTGTCCTGCTGTGTGGATGTTTTGGAGGAGGTTTCAGGATGCAGACGTTTCTTTACCCTCAGAGCAAGACCTCCTCCTGGATCACAGGCTCCTTGCATGAAGGAACACGAGGAATGTGCCGGACAATCACAGGCTGACATTTAAAAAGCATGAAGCGCTAGAAGAGACTCACTTCTCATGGCTTTTGACAGACGCCGAGAGGAAGACGAGGCTCGTTGTTTTCTTTGAGTTTGACCTCCTCCTCCTGTGACGCTGTGCGTGCCTCGCTCTGCAGGAGTTCACTTTCAAGGCCTTTCTGTGACTGAAGATTGTACTCACATGATGCGTGTTAGCATGTGTCGACACTGACAACACGGCGTCCGTCTCACGTTACTGGTTTTAATTGAAACATTTGAGGCGACTTCTACAACTAACATCATTCACAGCGATGTTCTTACAGTCATTCACCTTCATCTCTGTCAAGCTTTTGTAAGTGTTCCTGTGTCTGCTTTATAAGGTGTGTAACGGTCATACTACTGGAACAAAATAATAATAATTGATCAGAGAAAAAGTTGAATATTGTCTGAGATTAAATAAGTAATAAACAAGATTTTAAAACATATTCTCTGAGACTTTAAAGACATACATGTGTGAGGAACAACTCTAAAATACTCTGAGTTTAAAGAAGTAAATTCAAGAAAATATTTAGAATATTCTCATAGTCATAAATGTGGCCGAAAAAAACCTCCTTGTTGATGATTTCTGTCCTTCATCATCGTCTTCTTTAAGGCCTTTTTTTAAGTATTCACATGTGTCTTTTTCATGTACGTATTACTGTTATTGTAGCTAGAAGAAATAAAACATGAGGGTCCATATTACGGACCACAAATATCAATAATTAATATCAATAATTCACCAGAAAAAAAACTTGTTGTGAATTCAAAATATCTTTCAAATACTCTCTTAGAAATATTAAGTCTTAGTTATTGAAGAAAACCTCTGAAACACTGAGATTTGAGAAGTACTTACTCAAAAAATACTCAATATGACGACTTTAATATCTAGATTCCCAAATATTTAATAATACACCATTTTGTGTTTCCAAGACATTGAATGTTTATGAAGTTAAACTCCTTTAAAGCGGGGCTATGTTTTGAACAATCAAGTCAATCGAGTAGCTATCACTGAAACATCACAATTTAATCAACCGTCACAAAATAAGACGGCATCCATTTTGATAATCAATGAAT
>NW_022990308.1:0-37191 GCF_902827175.1 Gymnodraco acuticeps
GACCCAGGTCGTCGCACGCATCTCTGCTTGTCTAGCTGACATCTCTCAGTGGATGCTGCTCACCACCTCAAGCTCAACCTTGACAAGACTGAGGTGCTCTTTCCTCCCGGGAAAAGATTGTCCAACTCTTGACCTGGACAATCAACATCGGCACCTCAGTTGTTCCCCCGACTCAGACTGCAAGGAATCTGGGTGTGACCCTAGATAACAACCATGTCCTTCACTGCAAAACATCGCTGCTACAACCCGCTGCTGCAGATACACGCTTTACAACACTCAGGAAGATACGTCCCCAGGCTGACTCAGAAAGCGGACTCAGGTTCTGGTCCAGGCTCTCGTCATCTCACGCCTAGACTACTGCAACTCCCCTCCTGGTGGTCTACCTGCATGTGCCATCCGACCTCTGCAGCTCATCCAGAATGCAGCGGCTCGTCTGGTTTTCAACCTTCCTAATTCTCCCACACCACTCCGCTCCTCCGCTCCCTTCACTGGCTTCCGGTAACTGCTAGAATCCCCTTCAAGACACTGGTACTTGCTTACCGTGCTGCGAATGGATCTGGCCCTTCCTACATCCAGGACATTGGTAAACCGTACACCCAGCGCGTGCACTACGCTCTGCATCAGCCAAACGACTCGTTGCGCCCTCGCTGCGAGGGGGGACCCAAGTTCCCATCGGCGAAAAACACGTGGGTTTGCTATCCTGGCTCAAGATGGTGGAATGAGGCTCCCCATTGACATCAGGACGGCAGATAGCTTGCACATCTTCCCGGCCGCAAACTGAAAACTCATCTCTTTCGACTCCACTTTCAGCAGCTGTTAGAACGATTAACGAAGCACTTTTATACTAATAAAGGACTGGATTACCTAAAGCCAGTGAGTAGCACTTGAAATGTTTAGCTCTAGAACCTGATGTACTTTATATGATTCTGTTTTCTTCAAGGTTGTGTCTTCCTGGTCGAATGTACTTATTGTAAGTCGCTTTGGACAAAAGCGTCAGCTAAATGCAATGTAAATGTAATGTAATGTAGAGTCAGGAACACTGCTCTGTGTGAATGTTAGGAGGTCCTAGAGTCAGGAAACACTGCTCTGTGTGAATGTTAGGTCCTGAGTCAGGAACACTGCGCTGTGTGAATGTTAGGTCTAGAGTCAGGAACACTGCTCTGTGTGAATGTTAGGTCCTAGAGTCAGGAACACTGCTCTGTGTGAATGTTAGGTCTAGAGTGAGGAACTGCTCTGTGTGATTGTAGGTCATAGAGTCAGGAACACTGCTCTGTGTGAATGTGAGGTTCTAGAGTCAGGAACACT
This sequence comes from Gymnodraco acuticeps, assembly GCF_902827175.1. NCBI lineage: Eukaryota > Metazoa > Chordata > Actinopteri > Perciformes > Bathydraconidae > Gymnodraco > Gymnodraco acuticeps. The sequence continues at coordinate 1,306 of NW_022990308.1, forward strand.
GCTCTGGTGAATGTTAGGTCCTAGAGTCAGGAACAACTGCTCTGTGTGAATGTTAGGTCCTAGAGTCAGGAACACTTGCTCTGTGTGAATGTTAGGTCCTAGAGTCAGGAACACTGCTCTGTGTGAATGTAGGTCCTAGAGTCAGGAACACTGTCTGTGTGAACTGTTAGGTCCTAGAGTCAGGAACACTGCTCTGTGTGAATGTTAGGTCTAGGTCAGGAGGAACACTGCTCTTCTAGAGGAGTCAGGACCACTGCTCTGTGTGAATGTTAGGTCCTAGAAGTCCAGGAACACTGCTCTGTGTGAATGTTAGGTCCTAGAGTCAGGAACACTGCTCTGTGTGAATGTTAGGTCCTAGAGTGAGGAACACTGCTCTGTGTGAATGTTAGGTCCTAGAGTCAGGAACACTGCTCTGTGTGAATGTTAGGTCCTAGAGTCAGGAACACTGCTCTGTGTGAATGTTAGGTTCCTAGAGTGAGGAACACTGCTCTGTGTGAATGTTAGGTCCTAGAGTCAGGAACACTGCTCTGTGTGAATGTTAGGTTCTAGAGTAAGGTGCTCTGTGTGAATGTTAGGTTCTAGAGTAAGGTGCTCTGTGTGAATGTTAGGTTCTAGAGTCAGGAACACTGCTCCTGTGTGAATGTTAGGTCCCTAGAGGTCAGGAACACTGCTCTGTGTGAATGTTAGGGGTCCTAGAGTCAGTAACACTGCTCTGTGTGAATGTTAGGTCCTAGAGTCAGGAAACACTGCTCTGTGTGAATGTTAGGTCCTAGAGTCAGGAACACTGCTCTGTGTGATGTTAGGTCCTAGAGTCAGGAAACACTGCTCTGTGGTGAAGTGTTAGGTTCTAGAGTCAGGAACCACTGCTCTGTGTGAATGTTAGGTCCAGAGTCAGGAACACTGCTCTGTGTGAATGTTAGGTTCTAGAGTCAGGAACACTGCTCTGTGTGAATGTTAGGTCCTAGAGTCAGGAACACTGCTCTGTGTGAATGTTAGGTCCTAGAGTCAGGAACACTGCTCTGTGTGAATGGGTGAACGACATGTAGTATGTAAAGCGCTTTGAGGGGTCGTAAAGACTGGATAAAGCGCCATATAAGTACAGTCCATTTACCATTTGAGATACCAGGAGATTACGGGGTTATAGTAGATCACAGATAACAGAGTAGATCTTACCGATATGAGATGATCTCCTTCAGGTGATTGGTCAGCAGCTTCCCTCCTACATTCACCCTGTAAGGCAAAACAGACAAATACATTATTTATACTGGTTGTGATGGTTACTGGTTGTGATGGTTAGTGGTTGTGATGGTTACTGGTTGTGATGGTTACTGGTTGTCATGGTTACTGGTTGTGATGGTTATAGGTTGTGATGGTTATAGGTTGTGATGGTTAGTGGTTGTGATGGTTAGTGGTTGTGATGGTTACTGGTTGTGATGGTTACTGGTTGTGATGGTAACTGGTTGTGATGGTTAGTGGTTGTGATGGTAACTGGTTGTGATGGTTAGTGGTTGTGATGGTTACTGGTTGTGATGGTTAGTGGTTGTGATGGTTACTGGTTTTGATGGTTAGTGGTTGTGATGGTTAGTGGTTGTGATGGTTACTGGTTGTGATGGTTACTGGTTGTGATGGTTACTGGTTGTGATGGTTAGTGGTTGTGATGGTAACTGGTTGTGATGGTTACTGGTTGTGATGGTTAGTGGTTGTGATGGTAACTGGTTGTGATGGTTACTGGTTGTGATGGTTAGGTTAGTGGTTGTGATGGTTAGTGGTTGTGATGGTACTGGTTTGATGGTTTACTGGTTGTGATGTTAGTGGTTGTGATGGTTACCTGGTTGTGATGGTTACTGGTTGTGATGGTTCGTGGTTGTTGATGGTTAGTGGTTGTGATGGTAACTGGTTGTGATGGTTAGTGGTTGTGATGGTTAGTGGTTGTGATGGTAAACTGGTTGTGATGGTTACTGGTTGTGATGGTTAGTGGTTTGTGATGGTTAGTGGTCTGTGATGGTAACTGGTTGTGAGGTTAGTGGTTGTGATGGTTACTGGTTGTGATGGTTAGTGGTTGTGATGGTAACTGGTTGTGATGGTTAGTGGTTGTGATGGTTACTGGTTGTGATGGTTAGTGGTTGTGATGGTTAGTGGTTGTGATTACTGGTTGTGATGGTTACTGGTTGTGATGGTTAGTGGTTGTGATGGTTAGTGGTTGTGATGTGTGGTTGTGCTGGTAACGGTTTTGTTGTGTGTGATGGTAGTGGGTGATGGTTATGGTTGTGATGGTTACTGGTTGTGATTGATGGTTAGTGGTTGTGATGGTAACTGGTTGTGATGGTTAGTGGTTGTGATGGTTAGTGGTTGTGATGGTTACTGGTTGTGATGGATGGTTAGTGGGTTGTGATGGTACCTGTTGTGAGGGTTAGTGGTGTGATGGTTACTGGGTGTGATGGTTACTGGTTGTGATGGTTAGTGGTTGTGATGGTTAGTGGTTGTGATGGTTAGTGGTTGTGATGGTTAGTGGTTGTGTGTTTCCTGACCTGCGGATGCCCTCCTTCATCTTCTTGCTGCGGCAGTATGGGATGATGTGCGTGAAGGAGAAGCCTCCGTCCACCAGGAGGCAGCAGAGCTCCGAGGGCCGAGAGGAGAAGAAGTGGTGAGCGCTGAGGGAGCCGGCTGAGGGAGGGACATTGAACACACCACAGACATTAAACACAGACATTAAACATAGACATTTAACACAGACATTGAACACACCACAGACATTAAACACAGACATTAAACATAGACATTTAACACAGACATTGAACACACCGCAGACATTGAACACAGACATTGAACACGGACATTAAACACAGAGCAGAGATTAACACAGGATTCGTTGCTGTGTGACTGATTGTGACTTGGGGAAAGAAGCCTTTACTGTTTTATGATTCTACACCAGGGGTGCCCAACCAGTCGATCGCGGGGAGATTCCCAGTCGATCGCGAGATGTGTCTAAAAATAGAACAACAATATTCAGTTTTATCGTTAATGTCCTATAACATAATCTTCCTGTGCCAGAATAATGCACTTGAACGCATCAAAGCTTTGTGATTGGCCGGCGTGACCCCATGTGTCGGGGCGTGGCTGGTGGGCAGTGCACTAGTTCGCTAACGTTGTCCGTGTCAACAGGAGTGACAGTCCGCACACACAAGACCGCAATTATGGCAGAAGCAAAAAATATATAATTTTCACTCCGAGTGGGAGGATGATGATTTTTGTATCTATTCCAATTCAAAGTCCATCTGTCTCATCTGCAATGCGAGCATGGCTTTATCGAAGAAGGGTCATTTAGGAGCGGCATTTCAAAACAGTGCACACGTTACGAGACGGAATTCCCTCCTGATTCTGCCCTACGCTCCAAAAGGGGAGGGGCCTGAAAGGACAGCTAAATGCACAGCAGTCCATTTCCACCCGGCCCAACAACAAGAGCAAGGCTGCTACCAGAGCATCTTATCGTGTCAGTCACGTTCTTGAGAAACACTTGAAGTCTTTCAAAGACGGCGAAGTTGTGAAAGAAGCATTCCTGGAGGCTGCCGACGCGCTTTTTGGGGACAGTAAAAATAACAGTAGCATTTCAACAGGTTTTTGATAAAAACTCAAGTTAGATACCGTTATTAATCAGCTGTAAGTTTTAGTTTGTTTGAACTTATTCATTATAATTATTGTACAAAATGGTATAAGAATGCAAACTTAAATTGATTATAGTCTATTATCAATTCAGGTTAAGAAACTAGAGTTGCTTGCATCCTATTAAAAAGGCATTTCTTGTTATAATCTACTAAAATGCAACAAAAAAAGGATTTGATTCTATTAATGTTGTCTCTTTTATTGCACGTTGGCAGCAGATTCCTGAGTAGCTTCAGATCTGAGTCGTCTTATTAGTAAGCCTCATTTCTACTTTTGGAGCAACACTATTTGTATATAATGGCAAAGAAAGGGTTCAGAGTCTTTTGTTCCTGAGTCATATGTGGCAGCACTGTTCAATGCTTCTTGAAAACATGACCCACTGTAGTGACGTGTGAATAAACTCCAACTCTGTATCAACGACACTGTTGTGTAGCTTCAGTTAAATACTTGTATGTGTGTAGATTAAAAAGAGGTAAGATAAAGGATCTGCAGTATTTTATGAAGTATTAATCGAACAAAGGTCAATTTAATACAAGTAGAAGTGTGTATTTACCTGGTAGTAGGCTGTCAGTAATGCCTCTCTATTTGGACTGGTAGATCTCGGCAGACTGGCAACTTTAAAAGTAGCTCTCGGTTCAAAAAAGGTTGGGCACCCCTGCACTACATGATAACCTCAAGAGGAGCTTTAAATGTAAACACACAGGTACAGTCAGTTTTCACTGGAAGGGTTCCTGGTGGTTATTAATACCCTCTGAAGTGTGCCTGATGTTCCAGCCTGCTGGGGATGAGCTTTAATAAATAGTTGAATTATTAAATAACGTGCTGTGAACAGGAAGTGTGTTTCTGCTGCTGGACTCACCGTTGGTCCGCAGAACCGACTGGAACTGGTACTCCTCGAACAGGATCTCGTTCATGGACTCCTGGATGGAGGAGAAGTTGAAGTAGGGCTCTGTGATGATGACGCTGGTGTCCGCAAAGTCCACCTGCAGGGAAACGCATCACATTACACTACATGGCACTTATTAGACGCTTTGGGCTGAAGTGTCTTGCCCAAGAACACAACGACATGCTGACTGCAGTGGGGATTGAACCAGTGCTCTCCAGGTCAGCGCACTACCCCACTAAGCCACAGCCGGCCATTACATTATGTCGTGGTGTTTTAGTATGTTTCTCAAATTAAAAAAAGCCTCTGTCGTTAGTCAAGGGTTTCTGACTCGCCTCGACCTGTTTCCAGATGCAGAGAGGAGGTGAAGGATCAACATCGACTAGAGAGAGAGAAACTCCCTCTGGAGGGAATACAGGGATGTTAGCTTAGCAGACCATTATCATGCACCTGCAGAACACACTCCAGGAACACAATAAGGCCTCTTACGGTTCACTTTAAGTGACACATTGGACAAAGAAAAATAAGCAAACCTTAAACATCTCTTTCCCAAACAGATGATCCCAAACCTTCCTCTGGACGTCCCAGTTCACCAGATACCCCTGAAGAGAGAGACGAGAAACCATGACAACATGTCTTTTTTAAACAGTCACAACGTGACCCGACTTCAGAAGCCTCTACAGCTCGACTGTGTGTGTTACCCTCTGGAAAGGGAGGATGTAAAAGAGTCCTGAGGGATCTTTGATCTCATCCAGTTGATTGGCTGTGAACGTTTTCAATCTCGACGTCTTCGAGCGAAACTGACAGTTTGGGATGACACTGAGAGAGAAAGAGAGAGAGCGAGAGAGAGTCACACTGAGGAACACTACACATTCATACCAGCAGGAAAATATGCTTTAAAGAGTCCTCTCCTGCTGATGTTCAGGTGTGTATCAGTATGTAGTGTCTCTACTTTAAAGAGTCCTCTCCTGCTGATGTTCAGGTGTGTATCAGTATGTAGTGTCTCTACTTTAAAGAGTCCTCTCCTGCTGATGTTCAGGTGTATATCAGTATGTAGTGTCTCTACTTTAAAGAGTCCTCTCCTGCTGATGTTCAGGTGTATATCAGTGTGTAGTGTCTCTACTTTAAAGAGTCCTCTCCTGCTGATGTTCAGGTGTATATCAGTATGTAGTGTCTCTACTTTAAAGAGTCCTCTCCTGCTGATGTTCAGGTGTATATCAGTATGTAGTGTCTCTACTTTAAAGAGTCCTCTCCTGCTGATGTTCAGGTGTATATCAGTATGTAGTGTCTCTACTTTAAAGAGTCCTCTCCTGCTGATGTTCAGGTGTATATCAGTATGTAGTGTCTCTACTTTAAAGAGTCCTCTCCTGCTGATGTTCAGGTGTATATCAGTATGTAGTGTCTCTACTTTAAAGAGTCCTCTCCTGCTGATGTTCAGGTGTATATCAGTATGTAGCATCTCTACTTTAAAGAGTCCTCTCCTGCTGATGTTCAGGTGTATATCAGTATGTAGTGTCTCTACTTTAAAGAGTCCTCTCCTGCTGATGTTCAGGTGTATATCAGTATGTAGTGTCTCTACTTTAAAGAGTCCTCTCCTGCTGATGTTCAGGTGTATATCAGTATGTAGTGTCTCTACTTTAAAGAGTCCTCTCCTGCTGATGTTCAGGTGTATATCAGTATGTAGTGTCTCTACTTTAAAGAGTCCTCTCCTGCTGATGTTCAGGTGTATATCAGTATGTAGTGTCTCTAGAGTTGTATTCTTATACTCTGGTACTTCTAATTTTAATCAAGTACAAGATCTGAGTACTTCTTATTCTACTGTACATAAAGCTGTATTAGTATTGGTGTTATTGTTAGCAGTTAGCCACCTCGCTAACCCCTCTGAACTCACCGCACTGTCTCCTGACTGAAGCCGATCTTCGCGCTATAAGCTCCGTTATCCAGGACTAAAGTCGCCATTTTGTCGCCGTTTCTCAAAACACGAAATGGAGTCAAATCTCTAAATGAATTAAACGGAACACATTTCCTTCACTGGAACAAACCCGCCATTAGCTTCTTCTTCTTCTCCTTCTCCGTTCTGCAGACGCTGTGAGGCAGCCAATCAGAGCTCTTCTCCTCCTTTTCATTATGTTCATTGGCGGTTGGTGTAGCCAATCAGATAAGAGGCTTAGGGTCCTTTTGTGAAAAATGTCCGGTCGGAAACAAAGTCCCGTCTTCATGTATTCCTATCTGTGTTCTTATTTTATTCCAAACATAAGAGCAAAGATCTCACAGAGCACTATACAAAAACAGCCCCTCTGTGAACACAGCCTTCAGAATAAAAGCCTCTCCGAGCACACAGCCTTCAGAATAAAGGCTTCTCTCGGGACACAGCCTTCAGAATAAAAGCTTCTCTCGGGACACAGCCTTCAGAATAAAAGCTTCTCTGGGGACACAGCCTTCAGAATAAAAGCTTCTCTCGGGACACAGCCTTCAGAATAAAAGCATCTCTGAGGATACAGCCTTCAGAATAAAAGCTTCTCTCGGGACACAGCCTTCAGAATAAAAGCTTCTCTCGGGACACAGCCTTCAGAATAAAAGCCTCTCTGAGGATACAGCCTTCAGAATAAAAGCTTCTCTCGGGACACAGCCTTCAGAATAAAAGCTTCTCTCGGGACACAGCCCTCAGAATAAAAGCTTCTCTCGGGACACAGCCTTCAGAATAAAAGCCTCGCTGAGGAAAAAGCCTTCAGAATAAATGCCCCTCTGGGGACACAGCCTTCAGAATAAAAGCCTCTCTTGGGACACAGCCTACAGAATAAAAGCCTCTCTTGAGACACAGCCTTCAGAATAAAAGCCTCTCCGAGCACACAGCCTTCAGAATAAAAGCCTCTCTGAGGACACAGCCTTCAGAATAAAAGCCTCTCCGAGCACACAGCCTTCAGAATAAATGCCCCTCTGTGAACACAGCCTTCAGAATAAAAGCCTCTCCGAGCACACAGCCTTCAGAATAAAGGCTTCTCTCGGGACACAGCCTTCAGAATAAAAGCTTCTCTCGGGACACAGCCTTCAGAATAAAAGCTTCTCTCGGGACACAGCCTTCAGAATAAAAGCTTCTCTCGGGACACAGCCTTCAGAATAAAAGCATCTCTGAGGATACAGCCTTCAGAATAAAAGCTTCTCTCGGGACACAGCCTTCAGAATAAAAGCTTCTCTCGGGACACAGCCTTCAGAATAAAAGCCTCGCTGAGGAAAAAGCCTTCAGAATAAATGCCCCTCTGGGGACACAGCCTTCAGAATAAAAGCCTCTCTTGGGACACAGCCTACAGAATAAAAGCCTCTCTTGGGACACAGCCTTCAGAATAAAAGCTTCTCTCGGGACACAGCCTTCAGAATAAAAGCCTCGCTGAGGAAAAAGCCTTCAGAATAAATGCCCCTCTGTGAACACAGCCTTCAGAATAAAGGGGGGCACAGCCCCACCTAGTGTCAGCAGAAAGTATTAAAAATAATGATTACAACAAAATGCAAAACATAAATAAAAATATATATTAAATATATTTTAAGATCATGTTTAATCGTCTGATTCGTCTCATTGCTGTTTTAGTCTGTGTTCTTCTAATGAGTGTCTACAGTGTGTGCCTATTGAGCTGTTTAGAGCCATGTGGGACAAAACCCGATCCTGCCCCTCCCTCTCACTGTCTAAGTGAACGGTGACTGTAAAAACTACACTGCGCATGCTCAGAGTATTTTCCTATTTAATGTGTGTGGCAAAAAAATAATGACCATAAGGGCATAGAGCTGCCATCCCCACCATACGTCATCTCACATCATTCAGAGCTGATTGGCTGTAAATATGTGTGCCGCAAAAAGTGTGGTGTGTGAAGAGGAGACGAGAGAGCTGGGGCCCATTCCAATAGTCCATTTAGCTTAGGAACCTTCCTAACGGAGTGAAATGACCCGGAAGTCCCTCACTGGCAGCCATGATAAGTGCCGTTCCAATTCTCCAAATGAAAGGAAAGGAGGTTTCAAACTTTTTTACATTACATTACATTGCATTTAGCTGACGCTTTTGTCCAAAGCGACTTACAATAAGTACATTCGACCAGGAAGACACAACCTTGAAGAAAACAGAATCATATAAGTATATCAGGTTTCATAGAGCCAAACATTTCAAGTGCTACTCAACTGGCTTTAGGTAATCCAGTCCTTTATTGGTATAAAAGTGCTTCGTTAATCGTTCTAACGCTCGAAGTGGAGTCGAAAGAGATGAGTTTTCAGTTTGCGCCGGAAGATGTGCAAGCTATCTGCCGTCCTGATGTCAATGGGGAGCTCATTCCACCATCTTGGAGCCAGGATAGCAAACCCACGTGTTTTCGCCGATGGGAACTTGGGTCCCCCTCGCAGCGAGGGCGCAACGAGTCGTTTGGCTGATGCAGAGCGTAGTGCACGCGCTGGGGTGTACGGTTTAACCATGTCCTGGATGTAGGAAGGGCCAGATCCATTCGCAGCACGGTAAGCAAGTACCAGTGTCTTGAAGTGGATTCTAGCAGTTACCGGAAGCCAGTGAAGGGAGCGGAGGAGCGGAGTGGTGTGGGAGAATTTAGGAAGGTTGAAAACCAGACGAGCCGCTGCATTCTGGATGAGCTGCAGAGGTCGGATGGCACATGCAGGTAGACCAGCCAGGAGGGAGTTGCAGTAGTCTAGGCGTGAGATGACGAGAGCCTGGACCAGAACCTGAGTCGCTTTCTGAGTCAGCTGGGGACGTATCTTCCTGATGTTGTAAAGCGTGTATCTGCAGCAGCGGGTTGTAGCAGCGATGTTTGCAGTGAAGGACAGGTTGTTATCTAGGGTCACACCCAGATTCCTTGCAGTCTGAGTCGGGGAAACAACTGAGGTGCCGATGTTGATTGTCAGGTCAAGAGTTGGACAATCTTTTCCCGGGAGGAAGAGCAGCTCAGTCTTGTCAAGGTTGAGTTTGAGGTGGTGAGCAGACATCCACTGAGAGATGTCAGCTAGACAAGCAGAGATGCGTGCGACGACCTGGGTCTCTGAGCGGGGAAAGGACAGAATTAATTGGGTGTCGTCAGCGTAGCAGTGGTAAGAAAAACCATGCGGGCTAATGACTGATCCGAGCGAGTTTGTGTACAAGGAGAAGAGGAGGGGACCAAGAACAGAGCCCTGAGGGACCCCCGTAGTTAATTGACAAGGGTCGGACTCAGACCCTCTCCAAGTCACCCTGTAGGTACGGTCTTTCAGGTATGAGGTGAGGAGGGAAAGTGCAGAGCCTGAAACTCCAAGTTTTTGGAGAGTGCGAAGGAGGATCTGATGATTCACCGTGTCGAATGCAGCAGACAGGTCCAACAGGATGATGACAGAGGAGAGGGAGGCTGCTTTAGCAGTGTGCAGTTCCTCCGTGACAGCAATGAGAGCAGTTTCTGTGGAGTGACCTGCCTTGAAACCAGACTGGTGCGGATCCAGAAGGTTGTTCTGATTGAGATAACAGGAGAGTTGTTTAAAGACAGCGCGTTCAAGTGATTTAGACAGGAACGGGAGGAGAGAGACAGGCCTGTAGTTTATAACATCAGACGGGTTGAGAGTGGGTTTCTTTAGGAGAGGGTTTACTCTTGCCTCCTTGAGACTGTTTGGAAAGTGACCAGAAGTTAGAGAAGTGTTGATGAAATGGGTGAGAAACGGTAGAATATCAGGAGCGATACTCTGAAGGAGGTTTGAAGGGATAGGGTCCAGAGGACAGGTGGTAGGGCGGGCAGAGGTAATGAGGGTAAGAACCTCACTTGGAGAGAGAGGGGAAAAGGAGGTTAGTGTGTTGGTGGAAGGAGGGTCTGGTGACCCAGCGGTGAGTAAAGGTGAGTCAGAAAAAGAAGAGCGAATATCATTAACCTTTTTTTCAAAGTGGGTAACAAAGTCGCTTGACAGAAGTGAGGAGGGGGGAGGAGCTTTTGGAGGGTCCAAGAGGGTGGAGAAGATGGAAAATAGTTTTTTAGGATTGGAATAGGAAGATTGGATCTTATCTTGAAAGAAAGTGCTTTTTGCCTGAGAGATGGAAGCAGAGAAAGAGGAGAGGAGAGCTTGATAGGTTAGGAGGTCGTCACGGTGTTTGGATTTCCACCATTTCCGCTCTGCTGCCCTAAGGACGGTTCTATTAGCACGCAGTGCATCATTTAGCCAGGGAGCCGGAGGGGACTGACGAGCCTGCCGAGATGTCAGAGGACAGAGCGAGTCCAGAGTGGATGAGAGAGTAGAGAGGAGAGTTTCTGCAGCAGAGTTTGGAGGCAGGAGATGGAACGAATCAGAGGAAGGGAGGGCTGAGAGCACCGACGAGGCAAAGGTAGAGGGAGAGAGGGAGCGAAGGTTACGGCGGACAAGTGTAGGATGGGAAGAGATTAGTTTGTTATGTTTGGAAAGGGATAGAGAGAATGAAATGAAGAAGTGATCGGATGTGTGGAGCGGGTTTACAGAGAGGTTAGAAGTAGCGCAGTTCCTTGAGAATATGAGATCAAGGACATTGCCAGCTTTATGAGTCGGTGGGGACGGAGACAGTGTGAAAGTAAAGGCGGTTAACAGAGATGTTAGTTCGTCTATCTTCCCCATCTGGAGGTTGAAGTCTCCGAGAAGTACAGCGGGAGGGCCAGTTTCAGGGATGTGTGAGAGGAGATGATCTAATTCCTCCAAGAAGTCCCCCAAGGCGCCTGGTGGACGGTAGAGAACAACAATGGTTAACTGTATAGGATGGGTTACTGTGACGGCATGGAATTCAAAGGTGGAAGGAGTAAAGTTAGGTAGCTTGAAGAGGGAAAAGCTCCATTTGGGAGAGAGCAGGAGACCAGTGCCACCTCCTCTGCCAGTGGGTCTGGGTGTATGGGAGAAGGAATATGCAGTGGAGAGAGCTGCTGGGGTGGATGTGTTGGATGGAGTAATCCAGGTCTCAGTGAGAGCAAGGAAATCCAGAGACTGCAGGGAGGCGTAGCCAGAGATGAAGTCAGCCTTAGGAACAGCTGACTGGCAGTTCCACAGGCCACCTGAAACTAGATGATGGATCTCAGTGGAGAAACTTCCTTTATAACCTCCTTTAGCTTAGGAACCACTGGACCTCCCTAACCGAAAGGAGAGGAGAAAATGCTGCCCCACAATGCATTGCAGCCGCAGCATTTGCCGTCACTCAATAGTCGGCCGTTCACGGAAACAACCGATTATGACGGAGAAATGATATCATGAAAGTTACGGTGCTTATTAAGCTTTTTAAAACGTATGTGGTAAGTTGCCAAAGTGCTTTGTTCTGAACGTTCATCAGTATTATAATCAAAGAGAGAAATATGAACGTTAGTTTTTACTGAAATGATCAAATAAAGTCAACATCTCAGTCTTTACTGAGCTGTGTGGGGTTTGTTCAACTTTTAAAAGATGTTTGAATGGTGATATACACAGAGATAGATGTTAAGGACTAACGTTTATAATAAATACATCTGTATTGATTTAAGATCTTTCCATCAATCATACGTATTGGGATCATTTGTATTAATGAGGACCGGAGGGAGAGGGGGACGAGCAGAAGCTTCACTTTCCTTTTTATTTCAATTCCAGCTTTGGTCCTGAAGAATCTGTGTCTCTGTTGTCCACGTTCATAAAGCATAAAGCAACAGCATCAGAGCACAGAGTCTCTAGATGAGTTCACAGGAGTCCCTCGTTCTTATTGAACATCCATGTTGTAGTCCGCTGTATAGAGAACTGTAGTTTCCATAGTTTCCCCACAGCAGCAGACGCTCATTCAGGACGTCCGCTGGAGCATCATAAACACATCGGATTCTCTAAAGTACCGCAGTCTCTTCTCCTAAGTCCTTTTGAATTCTCCTATCCACTATCCCTTAACCCCGTGACCTTTCACTCAGAGGTCAAGGGATAGGAGATAGGGTTAGAATTTAGGAGCTAATTTTTGGATTATCGGAACGCACCCCTGCAGTGAGGCGTCCTAAAACCAGGAAGTAAGCTGCGCATGGATTCCCTCCACAAAAAAGCAATGAGATTTCTCCATAGGATTTTAGAAAATAGCTCCAAATAAGATCTGTGGGAAACGTAGCTGTTAGATAAATGCACGTTGTGTTCAGCCGGATAATATCCACATGTCTACCCCACTTTTATAATTTTCTAATCATAAATCCATCGATTAGATTTATGATAGACTTTTGAAACTACAAGAACATAAGGAGGACTTTTACAAAAAAGTGATAGAGATGTTTGTCCAGAAGGATAGGCAAATGGACTTCATCTTCAAGTCAAGGTAAGACCACCATGTTATTGAAGATGGGATCTTACTAAGAGAGAACAATTCAATATGTATTACATTGTTTGGGTATCCAATGAATTGAAGCATCAGACTAAAGAGGCTTTTGAAAATAATATTATATTTTGATTTAGGTCAAAATATAATATTTGTAAACCTGAAGAGCCAGAGCCTCAGCAGCCATGAACCTCACTGCAGAAGCTTATAGATAGACAGAGTTTTTTGTGCCCCACCACTTTAGTACATATAGAAACGCCACTGAGGCCTACTATATGCAAAGATGAAGAACTCATTAATGTCAGTATTATTTACACACCCTAAAGCAGTGGTTCTCAAAGTTTTTTCAAATGTTCCCCCTTTGAAAAATAATTTCAGCCACGTCCCCCCTGATCAGCGCAAACACTATTTGTTAGGGGGAAATGCCGATAAAGAGGTAGCCTCGCGCAGCACCATCAGGGTCTGATTTATTAAAACAACAACCTGAGAAACACTTAAATGCTACATTTCAAATGTTTACAATCCATCACTAAATTCATGGCAAACCAATTTTAACATCAAGCAATAACTCAGACGACATTAGCTGCTTTGAACTGATCTTTTTAATAAGTTGTATTTAGTGAGAAACATGGGCGGAAGCTGACGTCACAGCCCAGAGAGGAGGAGCCAAGGAGGCTGCAGCCTTTCTCTCCTCACTACCTTCTGTCTGATTCATTACCGCGCCATTTGAATTAAAGTACCCATTTGGACCTTATGCCAGAGACTCCATTGGTCTCATTTATCCTAAACTTCTCTCCTGGACGCGAGAATAACGAACAAAGCTAATAGTACCCAATTTAAACTCAGTCTGCAGTTACAGCATCGAGTTGTTATTATTATACAATATGAAGTGCAAACTATAGTTTCCATGCTTATGCAACGCTAGATTCAAATCCATGTTTGAATCTGCATTCACCCAGGAGTTCAAAGCTTTTAATCTCAATCAGATCCGATCAGATTTTGAAATCCCATGTTTTGTGATCCAGGATCAACAAATCGGACAAATGTTGTCCCTGGAGTTCAAAGCAATTCAGGATCAGCCTGATCCAGATTACGACTTTTCAAGATGACGAGATCCTGAATATCAGTGCTTTAATCCCACCGAGCGCCACCTAGTGGACATGAAAGATAATACAAGGAAGACAAGAGCCCACATTGCAGAGACTTCTATTGTCGCACTTACTTCTGAAAGGTGATGACAGATGATGGGCTTTTATTTTGTTGAAGATATTTTTACTTTAATCTAAATTACATTTGTGATTGACAATCTTTGTTGTGATTATGAGCATAAACATTTATGTCATCAACATTTGGTTGAAAACTAAACAGGCACAAACGTGAGCAAAAAATGGAAAAGTAAAATGTATTTCCCATGAAGGCTAAACGGGCTCAGAACAGTCTCATAATACACACATGCGCACAGAAGGATTCACACTTGTATTTCATGATCTGCAAAAGGATTCAAACTTGTATTTCCGGATCCACACTTGTGTTTTTCAATGCACACACAAATGTATTCCGTTTCATATCCATGTAAATAAAATCCAAATACAGAAACAAGTTTTACATGTGTATTTTTGATCCTCACATATTAGTTTCCCGTTTAAATCCTCTGAACCTGCAAACACAACCCGCTCTCTGTGCACGGATCGCTGTGCATTCGTGTGTGGGTTTTTTGAGACTCCCCTGACGGTCAGCCCAGAGCCCTAGAGAGATAAGAGTTACGACACTCTTTGATGTCGCCGCCAGCCGGTCACGTGGTTTATGTATGCCGGGATAGTTCAAAACGCACTTCCGTTGCAATGCTTCTCTAGAGAGGCGAAGTCCCTCCCCTTCCGAAAGCCTCCATGGGACCCGAAAGCGGAAAATTATACATTGAAGTCAATGGAGAGAGAAAGGTTATCTTTTGATCCCGTTTGAATTGTGCCACGAATGACACATATGATGTTTGTCAATTTAAAAGAACATTTTACAAGTCAAAAAAATAAAAATGTGTCGTAAAACTGTGAAGTTACACATTTTTTCGTGTGAAACCGCTCAGTGAACTACAGGTCTCTCGTCTCGCACAATACGCGTCACCAACATAAAGATGGCCGTCATGTTAGCACATTTCACCACATTCTTTCAGAATGAGAATAAAAGTATTTTACGAGGTGAAAATCACTACAAGTCTGGGCACGTTGAGAGCTGTACCTATATGAAAGGGGAGTTAGTCGGTTCTGTAAGAGCCAGCATGCGGGACCGGCTTTACAAGGTTTCGGTGAGTAATATGAGTGCAATGTGTAACGTTAATGTCAGCTAGCTAACATTAGCTAACAAGGTACACTAACGTGTTTTGTTTTAGTAACTAGTTTTCTCCTTAAGAACCTCGTGGTCTCTGTGTATGCTGTGGATAACATTAGTGTTCACAAGAACAAGGTACACTCCCGTGTTTTGTTTTAGTTGCTCTTCAGATTGAAGCGGCCAGTTTTATATCGACTATACTGTATGTGTGATCTCCTTTTTCTCGTTGTGTCATTTGAGTTTATTTGCTGTGTGTAGATTCAAGGATTTTGGTTATCTAGGCACAGCTGTGTGTGACTCCCTCTGGTACACCGGTATGTGTTTTCCTAATGTAGAGAGCATTGATTAATTAATAAACTACACACTGAGTCTAGATCCTGACCAAATCCTTTTTTATTGTTGATCAAATGTTTTTCAAAAATGTATTCATACACATTTAGAAAAATACAATGTACAATCACAACCAATACAACACAAATTACAAACAATACAGAAAAAACAAACAATAACAATCAGACAAGAGGACAAAACTATGGAAAAACAAACCCTCCCACCCCCAGATCCGGACCATCCTTGTATTATTGCTCATTCAATCTATTATAGCATGCTAACAAATGGTACTTACTTTATTTGTACAGATCTGCATGGGAGACGATGGCGCGATGCAGAGCGCTGTCTGTGATTGTGCACAGGGGATGTACAAATGCAGCCACGCTGCAGCATTGGCAATATTTGCCATGTGGCAGATCAGCTCCACAGATGTTGAGTGCCAGTGGAGGAAGCCTGGCACTTCCAAAGTAGTCCAGCCGGTGTCTCAACTTTACCAACAGCGAGAGGAGACATACAACCCACTGGCCAGAGACATCGCCAACTGTCAACTGGGGGGTTGTAAACGAGGCCGAAGGGGTGAAGGCTTTTGTGGAGGCCTATCAAGTGACAGTGTTATAATCGAGTCTGGTCTCTTTGTGAGTGAGTCGGGTGTTTTGGGAGCATCACCCGATGGACTTGTGCAGCCATCTGCCCTGCTGGAGGTGAAGTGTCCACACAGCCAGAGGAACATGACCATCGCGGAGGCAGTCCAGTTACCATCCTTCTGTCTCCGTGAGGAGGGTGGGTCATATATTCTCAAGGAGAATCACCCATACTGGCACCAGGTCCAAGGGCAGCTGCATATCACAGACCGGAGCCTCTGCTACTTTGTTGTGTGGACCACGAAGGAGGCGATCATCATCCCCATCCCCAAAGACCCTGCATGGCATGGAAATCTCGTCCTCCTGGAACAATTCTACACCCAGCATATGCTCCCTGTGTTGGCCAGTAGAGAGGAGGACATTTCAATAAACATACTCTTAACACCCTCGGACTCTGCGTTGTGTTTGGTATGTGTGATGGGGTGTTATGCAGAGGGGAGGAAAACAGGACACAGCAGATTGGGATTGTGGTGGAGATGCTGAGCAGTTATTTAATTGTTGCATGTAATTATTATTATACTGTGTGCTTCTTAGTTATTCCATCTTTTGCTGTAACATGGATCTGTATGTAACTCTATATTTACTTGTTATCTACCACACTTCCTTCTACATCATACACCATCATTATACATGATGGTGTATATAGGATATATATATTTGTATACATATCTGTAAATTGTATAATTTTATTTAAACGTCTTTTTGATCTCTCAAACTGAGTAAGATTGACAATAAAGTTGACTTTGAAAAATATATATATTCTTTATGAAAAGAGTTGACTGTTGTCAAATGAATCCAAATGAAACGTTGGACTGAACTACAACTACGCCTTTAAATCTCTACGGACTGTTTTTCAGTGGGATGGCAAGTTCCTATCTTTAAACATTTATTAGTTTTTTCTCAGAACAGATTTGATTTTCTGAAGTTAATTTAACTTTGCCGACCATGTAAGGTCATCATTAAAAGGTACAATCAATTTGTTTAGGGTTGACTAAAATAATGAAAAACATTCATTTGGATAATTTACTGACAGAATAAGAAACTCAATGATGCTCTACTCACCTGTTCCTTTTTTATAAAGTGAAACAGTTGAAACGATAGATTTTAGTAAAATTAAAAACAACCTTCTCCAAAAGCTATCAAGGAATATACCGAATACTTGTTTTAGAACTTTATTACATATTTGTATATAAATAGTTTGAATGATCCATAATTGACAGAAGCTTGTGTTTACACTGACCTGTTACTCATATATTAATGTCTTTGTAACTTCAGTAAACCACTACCTCACTCATTTCTTTCATTCATCACGGTTCAGTAAACTAAGTGATACATGAACCAGTTTAATCATTATAATAACGTAGGATTGCAACTCTTTGAAAATGTATGTGGCTCTTAAAAGAGCTGTTGTGTTTGGGTGTGCTGGTCTCAGGTCAGTCTAAGCCCTCTCTCCGCGGATGCAGCGGGCCAGCTGGATGTCCTTGGGCATGATGGTGACCCTCTTTGCTTGGTTCATCTTACTGGGGGGCAGCTACATGGATGTCGGTGCAGTCCACAATCATTGTGCAGTTGAAGGCAGAATGAATTTATTATTGACTCCGAATGAAGCACAACTTCATGTCATACAATACATTGACTTTATTTGTAATTGTGTAAAAACTAAAAACATATGAGCATTGATTAGCAAGCAGGACCTGCAGGAACAGAGAATGGTGGTGGAGCTGGGAAGAGAGAAGAATAAAGAAAACAGATCAACTTTATTATCGGATATTAAAAATTCTATTTCAAAACAAGTTGCCGCTCCTACAGTTTTCTAGTATGTAAAGATGATTTCACATGACCTATGCAAAATATCACACTCAATACATGTGTGTCTCTGGGGGGTGCATTGTGCCTTTGATGTATATAAATAATATACCATAACCAAATACTATTACGTACAGTGGAAATCAGGTTGCCAGAGCAGGTCAGTGTGCATGTTCCTCAACGTCTCAGCAGTTACAGGTGAGGTAAAGAAAATAAAAGAGAAAAAGGTCAGTAACAACACTTTAAAGTAACAACACTTTGAATAATTATCTCTTCTAACAATTTTCTCTCAATAAGCACACAACGACTGTCTTTCCAACAAACAGATTGTCATCACAATGAAACACGTCCAGAAGAATGTCATGCAAAGCTCCCTGCCTGCCTTCGACTCTCCCTGAACTGCTTCCTTAGCACCCGGTGGAGGGCGCAGTAGGCTACTCTTCAAATGTTTCACGAAATACTTACCATCATGTTTGGTTACTATTTAACATTTTGGTTTACTTCATGTAATACAATAATAACTTCATGGTAAGGCTACTAAAAATGACAAGGCTAAGTAATGTAATGCTAACTAACGTGCTCGCTACTCGTCGCTACTAGCTAGGTAGCTAACTTGATTATGTTCCACAACATGTATATTACCTATGATATTACCTGATATGTCTGATCCAGCGACTCCTGGTCCTTTCATCAGACGGGAAGCGATAGAAGGAGCAAGTGGTATGATCACTTTTGTGACTACAACCTGGTACAAAGCACACAGGCATCTTGTAAAAGTGAACCAACCACTTGGAGCATTATCGCCGGTGACATCACTTACGCGACCCAGAATGGGATTTGGGATTTGTAGTCTTTGTAGTCGCGTATTTTTCATAGTCTTATATTTCAGCAGTTTTACTACAAAATGTGACTTTTTTGACATGGAAATGATTGTTTAAGATTGACAAACATCCAGGGGCGGATCTAGACAAATATTCATGGGGTGGCAAGAGGGTGGCAGGAGATTTTGAGGGGTGGCATCCCCTGGCAGAAGTATATGCTGATTTAAATCGCAATCATATCAATCAATTAGGGGTGTAACGGTACACGTACCCGTACTGAAATTATTCGGTACGGGCCCTTCGGTTTGGTACACGTGTGTACCGAACGAATATAGCGTTAAACGTAAAAAATTGAGAACATGAACAACTTTCTGGAAGTAATCTCAGGTATATATCATAGAGCGACCAAGTCATTTCATTGGACGAGAGGCATACTATGAGAGCTGGTCACAGGGATGCGTTCAAATGTAGTCAGTAATTTGAGGAACTGTCGAAATGGCGAACGCAGATAAAGTTGAGCTCGAAAATCCTCCAGCATCATTGAAGTCTCCGGTTTGGGAACATTTTGGTTTCGCAGTTACGTACAAGGATGACGGACAAAGACAGGTGGACCGAACCAAAGCTGTTTGTCGGCATTGTTCAACTAACATTGGTTACGCGGCTGGCAATACATCAAACTTGCACTCATATGAAAAGGCATCACCCGAACGTGAATATCACCGGTACCAAAAGAAAAAGACTGAAGTGCAAACCCAACTCCCACTAGCATTTAAGCCTCCACCACTCGCAAAGAGTTCAGACCGAGCCAAAGCTATTACAAACGCCAAATATCCTTATGTTGCCATGTTAGCAAAGCGCTACCTGGCTGTATCTGCTACCTCTGTCCCTAGCGAGGGTGTTCTCCACAGCAGGAGACATTGTTAGTGCCAGCAGATCTGCCCTTTCGGCAAGCAATGTGGACAAGTTCATTTCTCTTTAAAAAAACATGAAAATACAATGACAAGCAAGTCCTAATGTCAAACTGGCTGCTTAGGTACTAGTACAGTACAGTTCAAATACAGATTATTTCAGTTCATCGAAATGCTGCACCTTAATGTTTATTTTATTATATTTTGTATTTATTTGAATACATTATTCACAGTTTAATAATAATTAACAAATATATATTTAATGTTTTGTGATAATTTTTTCTGCTGTACCGAAAACGTACCGAACCGAACCGTGACCTAAAAACCGAGGTACGTACCGAACCGAAATGTTTGTGAACCGTTACACCCCTACAATCAATATTAACTTGGAAAGGCACAATATTAATATTTTAACTCAATGACATAGGTGATATTATTGTGGCACATCAGTAAAGCCTTACATATGCATATATAAGGTGGCAGACGTAATTTAATGAATTTTAACTGAATGAGTTGGTTTCACTCTTAGACCAGCAGGGGTACCAAATATATGAAGACTGCTGCAATAAGTATATTAATTAACTGTCTCATCGATGTTTGTCTGAATGAATATGATACTATTAACAATCATATTATTCCTATCAGCTGTCAATCACTGTTAATAAATAATAATAATAATAATAATAGATTTAATTTGTTAGCGCTTTTACAGGTGCTCAAAGACGCTTTACAGATATAGTGAAGAACTGTTATGATTCACATATTCACTTATTATTGAATAAACTATATTTTTTGGAGGAGTTAATGATGAATGTTCATCAAGATGCTTGCTCACCCTCCTTCACATTTGAAAAACAAGTAATTATATCATTATTGATATACAGTTACAACCTTGACTTTACATCAGAAAGAACAAATATTAAAGAAGTGACTAACTGCATCAGTTGGGGTTAAAAAAACGTGTATTCAGCTAAAACATATACATCGCTGCAGTAAGTTATTGTCCAGTGGAAAGTTCTTACCTACTGGCCTAGTTAAATCAAAGTGGTTACTTTTTTTTGTCTGGGCAGTGTAGTTTTACACACCGTCTTATTTTACTTTCTCAGGACTTAAAACAGTTTTTTGGGGGCAGACCTCCACAAATAAAAAAATATATACACGCATACAATGTCATCATCTTAACAGTTTTTTATGCTCATCGAGTCATCCGTGAGCAGAGCATGAAGTTGGCATGCCTATTACAGCTGAATGCGGCGATTACCATGTTGTTCAGCAAAACGCCTCACAAACTTATTAAGATCTAAAGCTTTAGTGCGTTTTGATTCAATGCTGAGTGCAGCCAAACTTCACAGTCTCTTCTCTGTCATTGTAGACCGCAACTACCTCATTCCTTCCGTCTACTTGAGTCCGAAAGGCTTCTCGTTTTGCGCCGTCCCCCGTTCAAGTGAATTCGCCACCAATCATATTTCCACTCTCGCGCCAGGGACGGGGGAGGGGTTACAAGACTCGCGTCTTGTGCTGCATTCACCTGCACTCGGACATTAGAGATTTTCTCTCATAAATGTCCGATGAGCCACAACTTTTATTTCAAAACAAAGATGCCAACTGGGGTGGCAGCTGGGGTGGCAAGGCTATTGTTTAGGGTGGCAGTTGCCACCCCATGCCACCCCGGTAGATCCGCCCCTGCAAACATCATATGTGTAGTTCGTGGCACAATTCAAACGGGATCAAAAGATACGTGTTCTCTCTCCATTGAATTCAATGTAAATGTTTCGCTTCCGGGGTCCCACGGTCCGGAAGTAGATGGGCGTGACTTCGCCTCTCCATGGCAAAAACAGCACAAACATGGTCAAAATAGTCATAGATGAAACCAACGCTGTTATTTTTTAAAGATTGCTTTCATATTTACATGATGTGGTTACACTTTGTATGGATTGGCACTATTTATAAGTTTCGTTATTTAACGATATTTTGAGGGGAAAGTGTGGTAGCACAAGCAGGCTATGTTGCTGTCACTGCCAGGGCAGTCACGTCCGTAGTATAGTTGCGCTGCGCTGTCATGTTCTTCTATGGGACAGACAGACAGCAGCGATTGCGTTATTGAATGGTAAATATATATATTAAAAAAAAAACACACACCCAAGTACTTTTTCAGCTGTAATGGAGAGGCGAAGTCACGCCCATCTACTTCCGGACCATGGGACCCCGGAAGCGAAACATTTACATTGAATTCAATGGAGAGAGAACACGTATCTTTTGATCCCGTTTGAATTGTGCCACGAACTACACATATGATGTTTGTCAATCTTAAACAATCATTTCCATGTCAAAAAAGTCACATTTTGTCGTAAAACTGCTGAAATATAAGACTATGAAAAATACGCTACTACAAAGACTACAAATCCCAAATCCCATTCTGGGTCGCGTAAGTGATGTCACAGGCATGCTCGGTGATTTATAATAAGACTCGTAATTAAAGCGAAGAAGAAGAAGATCTCATAACTGATTTATTCCCTCCAATAAATTATAGATCGCTAAAAATAAATTCACTTTTACAAGATGCCTGTGTGCTTTGTACCAGGTTGTAGTCATAAAAGTGATCATACCACTTGCTCCTTCTATCGCTTCCCGTCTGATGAAAGGACCAGGAGTCGCTGGATCAGACATATCAGGAAATATCATAGGTAATATACATGTTGTGCATGGAACATAGTCAAGTTAGCTACCTAGCTAGTAGCGACGAGTAGCGAGCACGTTAGTTAGCATTACATTACTTAGCCTTGTCATTTTTAGTAGCCTTACCATGAAGTTATTATTTTATTACATGAAGTAAACCAAAATGTTAAACAGTAAGAATTAGTCATGATGGTAAGTATTTCGTGAAACATTTGAAGAGTAGCCTACTGCGCCCTCCACCGGGTGCTAAGGAAGCAGTTCAGGGAGAGTCGAAGGCAGGCAGGGAGCTTTGCATGACATTCTTCTGGACGTGTTTCATTGTGATGACAATCTGTTTGTTGGAAAGACAGTCGTTCTGTGCTTACTGAGAGAAAATTGTTAGAAGAGATAATTATTCAAAGTGTTGTTACTTTAAAGTGTTGTTACGGACCTTTTTCTCTTTTATTTTCTTTACCTCACCTGTAACTGCTGAGACGTTGAGGAACATGCACACTGACCTGCTCTGGCAACCTGATTTCCACTGTACGTAATAGTATTTGGTTATGGTATATTATTTATATACATCAAAGGCACAATGCACCCCCCAGAGACACACATGTATTGAGTGTGATATTTTGCATAGGTCATGTGAAATCATCTTTACATACTAGAAAACTGTAGGAGCGGCAACTTGTTTTGAAATAGAATTTTTAATATCCGATAATAAAGTTGATCTGTTTTCTTTATTCTTCTCTCTTCCCAGCTCCATCACCATTCTCTGTTCCTGCAGGTCCTGCTTGCTAATCAATGCTCATATTTTTTTACACAATTACAAATAAAGTCATTGTATTGTATGACATGAAGTTGTGCTTCATTCGGAGTCAATAATAAATTCATTCTGCCTTCAACTGCACAATGATTGTGGACTGCACCGACATCCATGTAGCTGCCCCCCAGTAAGATGAACCAAGCAAAGAGGGTCACCATCATGCCCAAGGACATCCAGCTGGCCCGCCGCATCCGCGGAGAGAGGGCTTAGACTGACCTGAGACCAGCACACCCAAACACAACAGCTCTTTTAAGAGCCACATACATTTTCAAAGAGTTGCAATCCTACGTTATTATAATGATTAAACTGGTTCATGTATCACTTAGTTTACTGAACCGTGATGAATGAAAGAAATGAGTGAGGTAGTGGTTTACTGAAGTTACAAATACATTAATATATGAGTAACAGGTCAGTGTAAACACAAGCTTCTGTCAATTATGGATCATTCAAACTATTTATATACAAATATGTAATAAAGTTCTAAAACAAGTATTCGGTATATTCCTTGATAGCTTTTGGAGAAGGTTGTTTTTAAGTTTACTAAAATCTATCGTTTCAACTGTTTCACTTTATGAAAAGGGAACAGGTGAGTAGAGCATCATTGAGTTTCTTATTCTGTCAGTAAATTATCCAAATGAATGTTTTTCATTATTTTAGTCAACCCTAAACAAATTGATTGTACCTTTTAATGATGACCTTACATGGTCGGCAAAGTTAAATTAACTTCAGAAAATCAAATCTGTTCTGAGAAAAAACTAATAAATGTTTAAAGATAGGAACTTGCCATCCCACTGAAAAACAGTCCGTAGAGATTTAAAGGCGTAGTTGTAGTTCAGTCCAACGTTTCATTTGGATTCATTTGACAACAGTCAACTCTTTTCATAAAGAATATATATATTTTTCAAAGTCAACTTTATTGTCAATCTTACTCAGTTTGAGAGATCAAAAAGACGTTTAAATAAAATTATACAATTTACAGATATGTATACAAATATATATATCCTATATACACCATCATGTATAATGATGGTGTATGATGTAGAAGGAAGTGTGGTAGATAACAAGTAAATATAGAGTTACATACAGATCCATGTTACAGCAAAAGATGGAATAACTCAGAAGCACACAGTATAATAATAATTACATGCAACAATTAAATAACTGCTCAGCATCTCCACCACAATCCCAATCTGCTGTGTCCTGTTTTCCTCCCCTCTGCATAACACCCCATCACACATACCAAACACAACGCAGAGTCCGAGGGTGTTAAGAGTATGTTTATTTAAATGTCCTCCTCTCTACTGGCCAACACAGGGAGCATATGCTGGGTGTAGAATTGTTCCAGGAGGAGGAGATTTCCATGCCATGCAGGGTCTTTGGGGATGGGGATGATGATCGCCTCCTTCGTGGTCCACACAACAAAGTAGCAGAGACTCCGGTCTGTGATGTGCAGCTGCCCTTGGACCTGGTGCCAGTATGGGTGATTCTCCTTGAGAATATATGACCCACCCTCCTCACGGAGACAGAAGGATGGTAACTGGACTGCCTCCGTGATGGTCATGTTCCTCTGGCTGTGTGGACACTTCACCTCCAGCAGGGCAGATGGCTGCACAAGTCCATCGGGTGATGCTCCCAAAACACCCGACTCACTCACAAAGAGACCAGACTCGATTCTAACACTGTCACTTGATAGGCCTCCACAAAAGCCTTCACCCCTTCGGCCTCGTTTACAACCCCCCAGTTGACAGTTGGCGATGTCTCTGGCCAGTGGGTTGTATGTCTCCTCTCGCTGTTGGTAAAGTTGAGACACCGGCTGGACTACTTTGGAAGTGCCAGGCTTCCTCCACTGGCACTCAACATCTGTGGAGCTGATCTGCCACATGGCAAATATTGCCAATGCTGCAGCGTGGCTGCATTTGTACATCCCCTGTGCACAATCACAGACAGCGCTCTGCATCGCGCCATCGTCTCCCATGCAGATCTGTACAAATAAAGTAAGTACCATTTGTTAGCATGCTATAATAGATTGAATGAGCAATAATACAAGGTTGGTCCGGATCTGGGGGTGGGAGGGTTTATTTTTCCATAGTTTTGTCCTCTTGTCTGATTGTTATTGTTTGTTTTTTCTGTATTGTTTGTAATTTGTGTTGTATTGGTTGTGATTGTACATTGTATTTTTCTAAATGTGTATGAATACATTTTTGAAAAACATTTGATCAACAATAAAAAAGGATTTGGTCAGGATCTAGACTCAGTGTGTAGTTTATTAATTAATCAATGCTCTCTACATTAGGAAAACACATACCAGTGTACCAGAGGGAGTCACACACAGCTGTGCCTAGATAACCAAAATCCTTGAATCTACACACAGCAAATAAACTCAAATGACACAACGAGAAAAAGGAGATCACACATACAGTATAGTCGATATAAAACTGGCCGCTTCAATCTGAAGAGCAACTAAAACAAAACACGGGAGTGTACCTTGTTCTTGTGAACACTAATGTTATCCACAGCATACACAGAGACCACGAGGTTCTTAAGGAGAAAACTAGTTACTAAAACAAAACACGTTAGTGTACCTTGTTAGCTAATGTTAGCTAGCTGACATTAACGTTACACATTGCACTCATATTACTCACCGAAACCTTGTAAAGCCGGTCCCGCATGCTGGCTCTTACAGAACCGACTAACTCCCCTTTCATATAGGTACAGCTCTCAACGTGCCCAGACTTGTAGTGATTTTCACCTCGTAAAATACTTTTATTCTCATTCTGAAAGAATGTGGTGAAATGTGCTAACGTGACGGCCATCTTTATGTTGGTGACGCGTATTGTGCGAGACGAGAGACCTGTAGTTCACTGAGCGGTTTCACACGAAAAAATGTGTAACTTCACAGTTTTACGACACATTTTTATTTTTTTGACTTGCAAAATGTTCTTATAAATTGACAAACATCATATGTGTCATTCGTGGCACAATTCAAACGGGATCAAAAGATAACCTTTCTCTCTCCATTGACTTCAATGTATAATTTTCCGCTTCCGGGGTCCCATGGAGGCTTTCGGAAGGGGAGGGACTTCGCCTCTCTATTGCATTATTGCATACTTTTTATTGACAGTTTTGCATTTGGAGAGGCAGGGTGACAACGGAAAGCTTTGTAGCCTATTACTTAGATACGTTTTATATTTTTGGAGGGAAACGTTTGTGTTCATGTTAGCATGGGTAGCATGATCATGTTAAGACTATGAATATCATTTTACCACAACAGTGGATGAACAATTGATATATGTGTTTGAACAAGAACAACAGGAAGAACAAAGTAAAAGGGACGAACACATGTGTGAACAAGTATTAAGAACAGTGTATGGAAAAAGTGATGTGATGTGGGATGTGTGTTATTATTATTATTAAAAAACTTTATTACAGACTCAGGGTCCTGATAAAAGACAAGACATTACATATAATACATTACATACACAGCATAAAAATAATTCATAGTTTAAGAATAATTTAAATCAGTGTCCTACAAAGAGACAACTATACCAATGTCTCCACAGTGTGCACTAAACCTTATGTTCGATAAGGCCAAGAGGATTTCATTATCACAGTCATTAAGCCGGCAAATACATGAGACTTCTTCAAACAGCTTGTAGAGTATTGACTCCTGCAGCCACAAACATTTCACTTGCACCAGACCATCGAGGTCTCTTCAGCAATATTCTCATGGCATCATTATGAGCTACTTGAAGTTTCCGTAAACTTGCTTTTCTGTAGTTTGACCACAAAACAAAGTCAAATGAATGAGAAGGAGAACAAAGAGGGTTAGGGTTCAACAGAAACAGATTCATTCAGCCAAAAAACACAATTTTGATTAATCTAAAGTGTAAAACAATCTTCAACACAGACCAAATGAGTGCCCTTGGACAACAAAACATGGTGGGGCAAAGAAACGATAAATTAAATTGAGAGTGGGAGACTAAAAATGATTACTATGATAAATATTCAAACTATTTACAAAACTATTTACAGAAGCTCCTGTTGAACCAGCAACAAAAACAGGTTTGTCAACAATAACGAGGCCACTTTTCCAGCGGGAGGTGATCCAGCGACGAGACAATAACGCAATTCATATTAGGTTCTGTTGAGACACTACAGAATATAAAACCTTCCAAGCCATGACCTCTCAGAGGAGAATGCAGCACATCAAACTGGAGTCAGGAGTGTGAATAACACATTTTGGCCAAAACAAATGGTTGCTTACCAAACAGTGACTGAACATTGGACACCAAAAAGTTTGACCTCATGTCGTCACGCAACACTGTTACTGCCCTCAGTCATTTCAAGATGGAGGAGTATGATAAGGCCATCAGCTTCCTCCGGGACTCCATCCATCTGTTTCAGGGCCTGAAGATCGGTCCCAAGGGCAGCTGGAAACCAGTCCAGACAGGACTGGTGATGGCCACAACAACAATCCTGGAGGTCCAGCATGACCTGTTGAGACAAGGGCACAAATTTGTTCTCGCAAGCCGCTTCACTCAAGACTGCCTGGAAAACACATTTCCGTCCATTCGTCTGAGGAACTCTGTCCCAACACTGTAGAGTTCCAATATGCTCTGCGCGTTGTCACTGTGGGTGAAAAAAAAAGTGCTAATTTTTTTTTTTAAAGTGTTTATTTTGTTAAAAATAAACATTTTGGATGCATGACCATGTTTTAGGCTCATCCTTCATTCACTGCTGTAGAGTAGCCTATTCAGTAGGCTATTATTTGTTTAAGACTGAATAATACCTTTGAAGAACAATCATTAAACTAGTGTGTATATTACAATACAAAGGAATCTATCCTAGCATGCCATCAAGCATTAAAAAGTAGCGCTAGGCTAGTTGTACAGTACAGATGAGTTAACACGGAACAAAAAAAACAAAGTACAGTCAACATGTCACATAATGAAATGTTAGTATATCCCAAAATTCAATGAAATATTAAATGAAATATTTATCACAAACGCCACCTCATTTCTACTAGTGCTAGCAGTTAAGTCATATCATACAGAACAAGCCGACTAAGGATGGCTGACAGTCAGGTTCAGCGGATAAAAACCAAAATAACAATAAAAACACATAATCAATCTAAATCCTGCTTGTTAGTTACGGCCCGTCCACACAGCAGCTTTGAACAAATCTTGAAAATCTAGGAGCTGGGCGTGTCTGACAGCTTGGGGATTTTTTGCGAGCAACACGACCAACAACCAATCACATGAATCTCCCGCCCGCCGACATACAAAGCAAAAAAAACGGGGATTTTATGCGAGCAATATATATATATATAAACTCCCCAAACAGGCGAAAACCTACCAGTTTCACCCACTGTCTCTGCCACCTCCCTCCATGCCTGGTTCCTCCGGTTTGTATCCCGGTAAATAGCCTGGTCGTAAAGAACCGGGTGATTTGCTACCGTAATTTCTCGTTTGGAATATGAGGAAATGAACTGCGGGTCTGGTTCTCCCAGCTTGCACGCGGTTTGATTGGCTAGCGCTTGAAATGTCAGATTTGCATAAACGGATCTGATTGGCTGTCGCTTCCAGCTCAGCCTCAAAAGTTGAACATTGTTCAACTTTGGAATCCTGAACATCCTGGAAATCCTGGAAATCTTCGCCTCGCCCTCCCCACAATGCAGTTCGGCGACAAGCGAGGGAAAGTGACGTCATCCCCATTCAAAGTCAATGGGCGGAGACGCGCTGGAAGCGGTGGACAAATCGCCAAAAGCTGCTGTGTGGACGGGCCGTAACCCAGCATCATTGATATATAAGCTGCTAGCAATTCATTACTGAAATCTTACCTTCAAAGCTGACGAAGTCGCGCTAGCTAACTAGCAGGCAATGCTAGCTAAATTGGTTGTAACAACCAAGATAAAATATAGATAATTACGCTGTGCATATACAAATGAAGACCAGTATAAGCATCATAAAGGGCCTCTGATACAATATAGACAGTTGACAATTCAAAAGAGTTCGATATTTCAGCAACTTACCTCTGGAACTAATCGACGCGCCGTAATGTAAGTGAATGAGGTCCAACGCCCAAATGACAATATTTTGAACTATTTCGATGTCCATACCCCGGAAGTAGGCGCCGCCATTTTTTACAACGGAGGTCTATGGGAGTGTCGTAACTCTTATCTCTCTAGGGCTGCTTCTCAGGTCGATTAAATGAAATCCTTGCTTCCCTCACTTGCGTCGTTTCCCTGCCTCTAGTCCCTCCCTCCAGGGAAGCATGGAGGGACGCAAGGAAACTACGAGAAGCAGGGAAATGAGTTTTAAGAGCAATGGGACGTCCTTTCCTCCGGAGCGTCACGTGAAGCGACGTCCGTTTGTGATGACGCTGCACAGCTGATCGTCTGACAGCAGCCAGCTCTGTCCCCGTTATTTCCACACACCCCCGCCTCTGTTAGTACACATTTACTGACACAAACATTTGTATCATCTGTTGTAGATCCCAATAAATAAAATAAAATAAGAACTCATTCTCAAAAAAGATAAACGCCATTCTTAAAATGTATAAACGAACAATACTTTGATTAATATTGATTAGAGTGCACAAAATAAATACAATAATTGAGAGAAGAAAAAGAGATATGTTATCTATCAAAACCCAGTTAGATTAACATTGATTGAATTGCACACTTTGTTTGTTTGTTTGTTTGTTTGTTTGGATATGTAGCACATTAACATTTTAAATAGCACTTAATGACTAAATGGAAATGACAATAAATGAAAATGTAAAACGAAAAAAGCGATCATGAAAATGTTTCCAACAAATAACTAAAATGATTTTTGCCCACTTTGTTGTTCAGATATTTCACATATTTGTAACTAAATGAAACAAACAAAACACGGTATAAACTGAGGAGTGAGTCCCGTGAGGTTCATGTGTTTTCTTCACTCTGCTCTCATGTCAAGAAGCATGAGATCAGTGCATGCACTGCATCGTCCAATCAGTGAGCGATACACAGTAAGGGGGCGGGGCGAGTATCTGAGGATTTCATCGGAGGATGGTCTGGTGGTTCCTCGGTTATCGCTCCTCCATGATCGCTCCTCGCTCCTCGATCCTCGGTCCTCTGGCAGAAATAAGAGCCATGGGACGGTACTCAAGATGGCGCAGGCAAATCAACTTCCGGTGAGACCGAGGACCGAGGAGCGAGGAAATGAAAATAGTCGACCTGAGAAGCAGCCTAGGGCTCTGGGTCAGCCGATTCGTACTTGTAATTATTTCTATCTATAGCCAATCAGATGTCTCCTCAATTCTAAGCCAATCACATGAGCGCGCCCCCAGGAGGGTAGATTTCTTGCGTTCATGACGTAGCGCTTCATGTACGCATTTTGCGCAGTCCGGAGCTGACAGGTCCATGGAGCCTGCAGGCGCTAATGTCAGGACACCTCCACTCTCAGTACAGCGCCACTTTCCGAACAGGAAATGCACACAAATACAAGCCTTTATATTATTAAGGTACAGCGCCACTTTCCAAACCATTGATGAATGCTTGTGTACACAAAAACGGCAGGCAAAACCGTTTTAAATGTGTGTTTCCTGTATGGCGAATACAGCTGCTTTATTTATGTCTGTATGAAGTTGTTGTGAGTGTGGAGGGAGCAGCTACAGGTTAGCTTAGCCTAATCGATCAGTGCACTACGAAGCCAGTGCTAGACAGTGACCTGTCAACAGGGGGGGGGGGAGCCCCGCCGGTCATTATCGGCCGATATTCACTCTTAATAGTTTGATCGGTGCTCTCTATAAAGGCCGATCAGGAGAGCTGGATCTGATCGATATGGACATAAACGCGAGTGAAGTGTAACCGGACGCGAGAGAGAGATCAGATCAGCTGCTGAGTCTGATGGAGACACGCTGCTCTGCATGATCACCTGATGCTCCGCCGTCTGTTTAGCGAGCTGACCGGACTGCGCAAAATGCGTATATGAAGTAATCTTACCCTCGTGGGGGCGCGCTCATGTGATTGGCTTAGAATGAAGGAGACATCTGATTGGCTATAGATAGAAACAATTACAAGTACGAATCGGCTGACCGTCAGGAGTCTCAAAAAACCCACACACGAATGCAAAGCCATCCGTGCACAGAGAGCGGGTTGTGTTTGCAGGTTCAGAGGTTTTAAACGGGAAACTAATATGTGAGGATCAAAAATACACATGTAAAACTTTTTTCTGTATTTGGATTTTATTTACATGGATATGAAACGGAATACATTTGTGTGTGCTTTGAAAAACACAAGTGTGGATCCGGAAATACAAGTTTGAATCCTTTTGCAGATCATGAAATACAAGTTTGAATCCTTCTGTGTGCATGTGTGTATTATGAGACTGTTCTGAGCCCATATAAACATGGTGTTGTAGTGCCGTGAAAAGAGAGTCGGAGGCGGTGTATTAAGAATGGAGTTCCAATCTTTATTATCCATTACTTTCAGAGAGGTTAACACATGCACTGCTCTGCCTGATGAGCTAGCAGGAATGGCAGCTAAAGCTACAGGTGTTCCCCACTAAAGGGTCCGTGTGGCAACACAATAAGCAAGGTGAATTATGTCCAATAACGTGTCACCACACAAGCCCCCCCAGAATTCACACATAAACAAAATCAGCATGGCGGGGAGGAACGACACGCCGACCCCCACGACTCCTGAGCACGGGAGTCGGAAAAGTGACTCCCGCCTGTGCGGCCCCCGGAAGGGGAGGGACCGGAACGACAGGTGTCAGTACCAGATATGTTCGGCCTACCAGATATGTTCGGGTGTATTTCCGTCGCATCCGTCATCCGTCATATCCGTCATATCCGTCATATACTCACCTCCCTCTGCTCCCAGCGCTATGCTGCCACACACCGGCCGTCTGCGGAACTGCAGCTGGAGGAACTCGGTACAGCTTGTTATGTGTGTGTACTTAATTATTTACAATTAAAAAATATATATATTCCTGCGTTACTTTAGCCAACACTTTATAATATATAAGCCTGATCATGTCGTTGAAAGCAAGTACAGATGTTCTCCCTTTTCCACAGTTCTGTGTGAACTTCATCTAAGGCAGATGCTTTGCTTCTGCACCAGTTTAGCAGAAGTCTGTTTTGTAAGACTGGTTTTGTTGCAGTCTGTTCATGCTATGTGTTTCTTGCGTAAGACTATATACACACGGAACACATGTATTACAGGGCTGTACCCAGTGTGCTTCATAAAACATTTTTGAAGCTTATTTTTTTAAATTAAGCCGTTTCCATGTTATAACAGCATCTCGTTAAATCAATATCGGAAACAATAATTGTCTTTTTGTGGTTATTTAAATGTAATTTATGGTGCTATTAGAGTGCTTATAGACTGACCCGTTAATACAGATGCCCCCCCCCCCCCCTCCCTTTGTGTGCGGTGAGCTGGAGAGAAGGCAGTCTATTTATTTTGGTGAAAAAAAAAACCCTAACATATATGGATTGAATCAGAATATTGTGTTGGATCAAAACATATTGTACATTTTGAGAATTCTTACATCTATTACAATACATTTTGAGCTTTGGACAATGTTTTGGATCAAACGAGCCAGAAACAACCTTAAGCAGCCACCACTGGAATATTATTGCAGTAATATTATAATACTAGTAGCCTTATATTAGTGTAGCCTAATATTGATCGACAAATATTTAGAAATAAATCTGGTTCTGCCTGCCTGCCTCATCGCACTCTGCCCTGCTGCATTACCATGTATAGTATTTACATTCATAATGATCCTTTTTTGTTGCAGAGCTTTAGAGGCTTTAAGAGACGAACTGTCAATGATGCCAACTTGGCGACCTACAAACTAGATATAGCAATCTTGGAGCTATTGCGGCTAGCTACTTTCATTGGAAAGAGTCTCTAATTTTTTGTATGTATATATTTAATATATCCATCCCAAGCTTACCTACCCAACTGAATGAATTCACACATTCAAGTAAATAGAAAGACAGCACAGCATTCAAGTGTTTATTGAGAATTTGAACTTCAACGTTAATGGAAAAAGCTCCAAACTTTTCTCTACAGCCCTTAGTATCAAGAAATCCTTCTAGTTCCTTTTACATGTGGATAGGAAAACAGCACAGATTGTTCAGAATATATGAGGAAGCCATCAGGGAAGCAGCATGACCCAAGGCAGGACTGCAGAGACAGGTTCAGCCACGACCCGAAGTCCACGACCCGAAGTCCACGACGGGCAGCGTCCGGGAAAACCAAACTTGAAGGTAAGATATCAAATGATGATCTTCATTAATTGCAGTGACAATTTAGTCTATTCTGACATTTGTTTGTGTGAGTTAATCTTTACCTATGATATCTGGTTGCAGAAGGGACTGCAATAGCCTGGATGTTGGTCATCAGAGTAGATGCCCTGCAATTCTCCTTTTACCTTTCCCAACATATCCTATGAATAGAAAAAGAAAATATTGTAATTGAATCACACTAGGACCACAACACACTAAATATGTAATGACACATAAACATTATTATCCAGAATAAGAAGTCTACCTGGTTTGCAGTTTTTGTAAGGCTCCAAGCATCCACGGCAGGTGTCAATGGTGTACATGACGTTGAAATTCTGCTTGTATGAAGCAGAGAACAAACTCCATGTAGCAACACCTGTGTAAAACAAGCATTTCAATAGAGCCATTACAAATATGCATAGACACCACAGCTGTCGTATACTGCTGCACCTTCACTGAATCACTTACTCTCAAGCCAGCGAAAGTGGGCCCCTCTTCTGAAAGACACAGTGGACATTGTGTCTCTGAAGGTGGTACACACTAGAGTGAGTGATGAGTACGCTTTGTCACCTTCCTGGAGAACCACTTCCATCAGAAGGTCCGAGAGAAGACAGTTTGGCAGCTGTGAAGTATTGGTCAGACTAGATCAAACATATTTAACAACACATTGACTAGACTGTTGCCAGCACAATCGAAATACCAAGATTCTTTGGGCTTCAGGTAGCAAAAATACACATTTTTAATATTAATGTTGAATATATCACACACATTTTTCTTATGTTTGTTATTCTTCTCCTTGAGGTAAAAAACAGCTATCAATAAAGTTAAAAAAGCAGTGAGACATAATAGTTGGAAATTCTGCCGTGATCATAGGTCGTTTTTTAAACAAAAAACAGTTACTGCTTCACTGAAAAGATATTACCTCCAATATGAAGCACATGTCGGACTTTTGAAACTGGACCTTTGAAGGAAAAATATAAGGTGTGAGTCATGTGATTGTTTAATTACATGTGTATACAATTATCAATATTGATATGTATGCATGTGTTAAATAATCTGGATTGTTACATTTCTTTATCACAAACAGGAGTGTGCCTATTGACCTCATGTTCTGTCTTTCGCTCTTTGAGACCCTGTACACTGGCTCCAGTGCCCTTTGAGCAGCTCTTCGGCCTCATTGGTCCAGTAAGAAAACCTCTGTCCGTGGCTATAAAAATCACATAATATCAGGATGAAATGTAAATCAGTGTCAAAGAAAACTGTTGTCTATAAAGTAACATTTAAAATGTATGATTTACCCTTGCAATCTGGTACCGTTCCATGAGCATAATGCACCACCATTTCCGGATCTGTGCATATGTCCCGCTAAAAGAAAATGTAACAATAATAAGTTGAAAATGAATGGAACCTCATAATTTGGTCTACTCAATGTTAGCCCCCTCTTCCCCCTGAAATACTAACTCAGAGGATAAATAATGACCTCGGTTAAAACCAAAGTGGAGCATCTGTGCTGAAGTTGAGTGCCATACTGTGAAAGGATAAAGATCTGTTAGTTATGAGTTTCAAAAACTAACAAAACCCCTTAAAAAAAAGTGTCAAGGGAGGAATTTACCATCAGTATGAAGACACCACAGTACATTGCCCGTGGTTTGGTGAGGCAAACCCTGTAGAATTTGGAATATAACAGTGATGTTCATGGTCAAATGGAAAATAAAGACATGTGAAAGCAGGTGTATGAGATGGTGGAGAAATGTACCTTGACGTCTCTGCCGAACTTTACTGTCCACTGACCTGGAGCAATGCGGTGCGCTAGGTCACTGTCAAAAGAAATGACAAGACATGGGAATTGATTGGTGAAGGAACGCTATACTCAATATAATTCATGTTTTTGGATTTCCTTACATTGAACTATTGCATGCCTTAAAAGAGGAAAGTTATGAAAGCCAACTTGAACGGGGCTAAAATAAACAAACAAAAATACGTTTACCAGCCTCTGAACAAAGCTGAACTTGAAAACAACCTTTGAACAAGGCTTATAACAAAATGAACATTATAATTCATAGCATCCGGTTGCAGACTCTTTTTCTTTTGGTTCCACTAAGGACACTCCAGACTTTGTGGAAATGGAGATATATTATAAATGAATTTGATCAGATTCAGACCCCTGGTCTACAAGATGTGTTACTGCAGTATTAGAATGCTATAAACTATTTAGAACTCCCATACAAGCCACAGAACGGTGGGGGGTAATCATGTTACAAAACCTAAATATGTCCTTGTAGGAATTGTTCCCCAAAGCCATCTGGCTTTAAGAGGGTCGAGCAAATATAACTCTCTCTTTGCTGGCTTGATCACCTGTCAACCATTGACAAAATAGCTGAAATTAGACATAATCAAACACCAGAAGAAAACCACACAGCACAACTTATGTTCATTTTGTACATGCTGGTGAGATCATTTGAACAGACTCACGCA